>NC_056742.1:171444929-171494929 GCF_019279795.1 Protopterus annectens | reverse complement strand
AAGGCTAAATGGTCCCCCTTTTCCACTTGTATCATGCTTTCTAACAAAGTTCCCTGATTAACAGCCTCTTTTGACAAAGCTCATCTTCTTTGTAGTGAAGCTGAACAAAATGAGCTACGCATTCTAGACAACTGAGATATTCACAGACTTTAAGGGGGGGGGTGCTCAGAATTGAAAGGTAAAAAGTAGCCTTTTCTACTCAATCACCAAAATATGAAACATATTTTCCATGAAGCTTGAACACTTGTAAAGTATTCTGACGTCCCCAAAACTTTGCAGGTATATTTTTCTCACTGGCCAAATGCAAATATTTTGCACCAAAAGGAGCTGTAACCTGATACCCTGTTACCCACATCTTGAAAAGATCATTGGTAATGACATCATGATGCATAAATCATCAGTGAAGGATAGTTCTACAAAGTTTGTATGCAGTTCCTGTATTTGCTGTGTTAACATAGAGTAGTTCATTGTTATGCCGTGTTCAGTTTATTAAATTTGATCCAAATAGTCTGGCCATTTTCTGCCTTTGGTTGTGACTGAAAAAGGTCCAGGCCATAATCTTAGTTAAACATACTATTTGTTTTATTGTCATGTGACTAGCTGTTTGAATGTTACTAATACAGCTTCACACTCTTAAGTGAATTTATCTGTATTCCTATAGCCTGCTGAGGACTGATTCTACAAAGCCCATTTGGTTGGAAGCCAGCAGACTGAACTGGCCTTGACCTTATTGGCTTGAATGTATCCATAAAGACTTAAAAAGAAAAAAAAAGTTATAGACATTCAGAAGCCGAAACACTTGATTTCCTTAAGGGGTCATTTACATACATCCCATGGGCTTCTGTTACAGGAGGCTTTAAGGTATCACGCATTGAAAACTCTAACTTTGCTAGGTTTTTCTTGTAGTTTTCACTAACTGGTTTCTCTGAGTAACCTTTTTACTCTTTGGTTTGGATGTACATAATATTATATTCATAAATTAACAGAAGTATTCTAAGAATTAAGCCAACATGAGAATGTGAAAAGGAGGTCTTGTCATTAAGGCTGACTGCAAGTTAGGGGTACAGAAAATAGACAAAGAAGGGGCTGAAATTTACTGGAGAAAACTGGCAAAGGAACCAAGGTATTCGAAGCAAATAACTAGAGACAGAAAGGTAATAGTCTGGGATGAGATCAATAAGACATTTGTACTGCAGGCTAGAGACTGCCTTCCCTACCAGGGATTGATGTTAGAGTATAGGCAAAAAAAAGCAATGGTGGAGATTTACGTGAAAGACGTGCTGTGGTAGAGTTTTTAGTGGACTCGAGAATAGAAGCTGCTGTTAAAAAAATGGATAATTAGTAGGGCATATAAAATATTGCATGATAACTGTAATAATCAGTTAAAGGAGGTTAGAAAAGACCAGACATATGTATGGCTCCCAGGCATGCAACATAGTCTAGAAAGTTTAGGATTTTTGTTTCAAAGTGTTTGAGTAGGTATTTTTATACCTCAAGTAAATGTCAAAAGATTTTTCCTCCGGTAGATAGCAAATGCTGTAGGTTTGAAGTGGAAGTAAGAGGTAACTGGGAACAAGTGTTTTGGGAATGTAAACAGCTGGCAGATTTTAAAAATTCCTTACAGAGTACTCTGTCAGAAATATTAGATGAGTTGAATGGCTGTAGCTAAGGAAATTATTATAGCAATAACCCACGCCTGGGTGTGGGTAATGCTGGATTTACCCACGGTTGGCGTGGTTTGGTCACAGTAAGCCCGAGTGGCCAAACAAAGCCAACCGTGGGTAATCCAGCATTACCACACCCAGAAGTGGTTATTGTTATTATATCTAATGACATTATTTAAGAAAAAAAAAATTACTTTTCTTAAATAATGACATTGTATAATGCCTCCTTGCTGCCCTTCTGCAGCTGTCTGGTATTCTGCGGCAGTTCTGATGTACTGTGCATGCGTATGCCTATGCAGTACATCAGAGCTGTGGGCAAAAGCAACGGAGAAAGCAAGATCTCCATTGCTTTTTACTGTTTTGCTATGTTAAATGGGTTTAACATAGTGAGACAGCTTTAAAAAAAGCAACAGAGAATCTCCGTTGCTTATTTTAAAGCTGTCTCGCTATGTTAAACCCATTTAACATAGCGAGACAGATTAAAAAAAAAAGCAACATCTCCGTTGCTTTTTTTAAACCTGTCTCGCTATGTTAAACTCCTTTGACATAGCGAGACAGTGTTTAAAAAAAAGACTTATACTAATGGAAAAAGTCCGGGCGACCGGACCTTTTTCCATTAATATAAGTCGATTTATAACGTGCACGCTGACCAATCAGCGTGCACGTTTTGGAATATTAATGGGGGGGTCATGGTATAATCTTTTTTAAACACCTTTATTGAATTATTACTTCTGACATAGGCCAATCTGCATTTATATAAAAACAATCAAACTGTATTAACAATTCACGTTTACAAACATTATTCTTCACATATATTTCTATATATCATATAACCCAAGCAGCATTACATAAATTATTCAGTTACTGACTTTTTAAAACAAGAAACCTCTTTATTAAACCATCACTTACGACATAGGCAATCATACATTTATATAAATGAAAATAAACCACAGAGAGACAATCCTAGTTGCAAGCATTTTACATCACAAACTACTGACACCCTCCTAGTTGTAAACATTACTCATCACTTATAATTTACCCAATAATTTTCAGTCAAACATTACATAGCTCATTTAAGTCCTGCCTCCTTTTAAACTTCATTCCTCCCCTGTATGTATTGTTCCCACAATTTTCATTTTTTCCTCTCTAGTTTGCTCCTTCCCTTTTCTAAAGATCTCAGTTTCAGGTGTTTTATATCTGTTACTATATTCACAATTTCTAGTATAGTTGGTTTAAATTTTTATTTCCATTTTCTAGTAATTGCTTTTTTGGGAGCCACCATAATTAGACACAGCGAGGTCTTACCATGTTTAGGCAATTGCGATTCTGTATCATAACTCACAAGAATCATCATGCTCATCACACCAATTTGCCCACCCAGTATCTCCGACAGTGCATCCTGCAGGGAATCCTTAAAGTCCTCCAACTTACCGCACTCTCAGAAAATATGTTCCCAAGTACCTCTTTCTTCCCCTTTACACCACCAACATTTACTGTCTACCCGAGGAATAATTCTCTGGAGTCTACATGGGGTATAAAAAATATCTGTGTAAACATTTACAAGTAAAAATAGTAAGTCTTCTAGATTTTGTTACATATTTGAGAGACATACATATATCCCCCCATTGTTTCTTTGTGAATTGTTTATCCAGTCTCTCTTCCCAATCCTTTCTAACCTCCGCTGATTGATTTTTATAGTTATCATGCAATATTTTATATGCTCTACTAATTATTCCTTTTTTAATGGCAACTTTTGTTCTAGATTCTACTAAAAACTCTCCCAGTGCTGGTCTTTCATTTAGGATCCCCTGTTTCTTTCTGTTTGCCTGTAGTCTGAGATTAGTCCTTGATAGGGAAGGCAATCTCTAACCTGCAGTTTGAATACATTCTTGTTGTCTTCCCAGTCTGTTATCTTACACTCTCTAGTTATTTGTTCCCAATACCTTGGTTCCTTCGCCAGTTTTCTCCAATAAATTCCAGCCCCCTCTTGTCTATTGTCTATATCCCTAATTGCAGTCATCCCTATCGGCAGAATCTCCTTTCTCCATTTCTGTGTTGGCTTAGTTCTTAAGATACTTTCTGCTACTTTATATGTATAATATTCTATATGATTATTGTCATTTTCCTTAAAGGCCTACATCCAAAATCCCACTCTCTCCTTGTTTCTTGAGCACCCCCCCCCCTTTCATCGTCATCCCTTTCTACTTTGAATTATAGTTTTCTGCTTGTGCTATGTACAGGAGCCTTAACTGTTTAGCTCTGAAATACCCCCTCAAATCGGGTAATCCCCAGTCTGTCCTGTTCTACTGGAAGAATCAGCTTATCCCACTTGACTTTTGCCATCTTCCCCTCCCAGATAAAGTCCTTCAGCTCTTTATTAATTGCTATTTACAGCTTCTCTTCTGGTTGACAAATGTATGCCTGACCTGTGTATAAGATTAATGGGACTAAAAACATTTTAACTGCTTGTATCTTGCTATCCATATCCATATAACAAAGCTTCCATTTTCTTAGTTTTCTTATTGTCTTTTGTTTAATTTCTTCTCATACATCCATACCTGCCACATCAGAATCATTTTTAATCCATACTCCTAAATACTTCATTGTATCACCTCTCCATTAATATGGATCTTGCTGAACCAATTCATGTGTGGGTACATAATTTGCCACTATTGCCTTTGTTTTAGCTTCATTAATTTTGTATCCTGAAAAGATTTGAAACTGTCTCAAAATGTTCCACAACACAATGTCTCTTTCTGATTTTGCCAGGTATAAAATTATATCGGCTACAAATAGAGCCAGCTTTTCTTGACTGCCATACCAATTATAGTATTGAATTTCTGAGTCCCTTATTGTATTTCCCAGTGGTTCTAAATACAATGTAAATAACAAAGAAGAAAGAGAACACCCCCCCGCCTTGTTCCTCTGCTCAAGCAGAAATTATCAGGGAGGACCCGCCCACTTTAATTTTCACCTACCATCCCTCATATATTTTCCTAATCAACCTTATATTTTTTTTTCAGGAAATGCAAATTCAATTACTGTGCTCATAAAGTCTCAGCTTACTCTGCCAAATGTTTTCTGTGCATCAAGACCCATCAACAACGATGGTATTTTCTTACATTCTGCTTACCTGTGGATTATCAGTGTTCTGTTGATGTCAAATGTTTGCCTCCCCTCAGCAAAACCACACTGATCCATATCTATCAATTTTGGCATTACTTTTGCCATTCTTTTAGCCATTATAACTATGAACACTTTATAATCATGGTTTAGTATTGAAATTGGCCTGTATGAAGCTGGATCTGATGGATCTTTACCCTCTTTAGGTATTACAGCTACCACTGCTTTCTTCCAGGATGTTGGTACTTCTCCTCTTAAAATACTGTTAAACAAAACCTTCCAGATCAGTTTTTCTGTCCTAGTTTCCAAACTTCCACAGGAATGCCATCTGTTCCTGGGGACTTTCCTGTAGATTGGTTATACATCACAATTTTATTTCCTCTCCTGCTGTCCTGTTAGTAATTGAGCCTCATATACCTCTTACCTTAGCATATTTAATTCTTCCATAAACACTTCCATCTTTTCTTGATTTCCCCTTTTCTCTGCTTTATACATACTTTCATAGAATTTCAAAAATATTTCTAATACCTCTACAGGATCTCTTGTTGCCTTTCTTGTTATAGGCTCCCGAAGCTTGGCAACAGCCCTTTCTACTTTCTGTTGGCTGAGTCGTCATGCCAAAAGATTTTGTGCTCTAGTGTTGTTATCAAAAGAAAACAGTCGCTTAGCAGCAGTCTTTCTAAATTTGTGTATATTATCAAGGTACCCCCTTATTTTCTACTTAGCATTCTGCAGTTGATCTTGTTTTGTTCTGTCAGATTCCTCCTATTCTGCCATACCTTAACATTTGTCATTTCCTCTAAATTCTTGTTCCTTCTTAACCATATCTCCCTTTCTTTTATTTCCACTGTATTTTTAAACTCCACCTTAATTTTATCCCACTCCCTAGCTTTATTTCAGAAGTAATTTCTATCCTATCAACTAGCTCCTGAATAAGCTCCACTACTCATTCCTTAAATTCCTCTTTCTTCAAAAGATAAGTAGAAAAGTGCCAATGTCTCATTTTTACTTCTTTACCTTGTGTTTTTATTTTAGTTATTATTGGCGCCTGATCTGAAATAGTTATTGGGTGCATATAAATGACCTTCAATTAAATGCACATGTTCCTGCGAAATGAAAATTCTGTCTAGGCTATTCCACTTTTTATATCTTTGGGTATAATATGTAATTTCACTCTGAACTCCTGTTACTGAATTCCACATCTTCCATGCCAAATATTTTCATAAATTTCTTCAAAAATCTACCCTCCTTTGTTACACTTTCCCTTCTGGGCTCCCCAAACACATCTTCACTGCTGCAAATCAAAGTCCAGTCCCCACACCTATGAGTAATATTCCTTGCCGAAAACTGATTATTTCTCCAAGAATTTTCTTAAGCTCCATTATAGCAGTTTTAAGTGGAATATAAATATATGCCATTGTAATCCTCCTAGCTTGCCAGTAGCCCCTCAGCACTAGAAATCTGCCATTATCTTTTTTATCCACTTCTATCACTATTGGAGCTCCCCTTGCAATTAATATAAGTACTCCTCTTATCCTTTGTCCCAGATATTCCGCTGAATAACCATCCTGAAAACCTTTCTTTATCAAGCTCACATGTTCATTTCTGTCCAAGTGTGTCTCAAATAATATCTGTATTTGCATTCTGTATTTTTTAATATAATTCACTGTTCTTTCTATTGTGTATTTAGCTGTGAGACCATTGACATTTAAAGATGTTGCAGAAAGCATCATTGTATTAAAAAGTTGTTATTCCCACCTTCTGTGTATAATACATTTTTTGTTAAAAGTCTAGTTCCAGATTTTGTGTTACATGTATACATTATTTGACAGGTTGAACTTTTGTATAGTTGTTTTTTGTCATATCCATTTGAGCATATGTCACATCTTACAAAATCTTTTGTTTTATTGTTTTATTGAAAGCCCTCAAAACCCAAATAACCCCCGAAAACCAGTTAATTTAGTACCAACACTCAAAACTATGTACATCTTCAAATACTGATGTTTTACCCTGCTAATAGGAAAAAAAATGTCCCAAACTGAGAGCCGCATATGCAGACTCATAGTACAGCCTGTGCTTCTAAGTGCTAACTGGTTTGGTCTTATCTTTATACCTCTCCCAGCTGGGAAAACCCTTGAATGTTTTCAGAGAACATTATCTCCTAGCCAGTTTCTGTTTTCTTTTTCCCCCAGCCAATCACTCTCCATCAGACTGTAACCAATTTCTCATTATCATATTGTTTCCATGGAGACATGAGAACCAAAATAGTCAATTTCTCTTTATCAGATTGTTTCTGGAGATTCCCTGTTCTCTAACACAGTAGGGAAAAAGCTGGAGCCTACTACCAAATGAACTAACTTTACTTTCTTCCTTGCATGTCTTTAAACAAAACCTCAAAAAACACCTCAAAACACACTGGTTATGCCCCTGCAGCAACCCTGACTAATCTTCTGCTTTCACTACTTATATCTCCTTTTCCCACTTTATTTACTAAAACTTTACTGCTTACCCCTTGGAAGCAGGACTGTAACTAGTAAACTCAAATCAATGTACTGTGTGTATTCTATCCTGTTGATGTACTAAAATTCCTCATGTATCATACTGTATAATAATTTCTCTTATACTGTATGTCACTTTTCTAGTGCAAATACCTATTTTACTATTACTTGTATTTTTATTGAAATCCTTTCATTTACTATGTAACAATATTGGTTTTAATTTCTATTTGCTACTACTGGAGCTTTTCTCCCCGGGCCTCTACTGAAAATGGAAATATATCCAGTTAGACTAGCCCTTGTTAACAAATGTAAAATAAAATAAAAAATAAATAAAAATAAAATTTCTATAGAAACATGAGGGCCAGATATAGAATTGGTACTAAGCATATGTTCATTTGCTAGAAGAAAGCTTCATAATATTCAATATTCTTTTTCATTTACTTGCTTTCTCTTAAGATTTGTTACTAAGTCAATCTAAGGTCCTTAATCCAGTCAATCTTCCGTGCAAGAATGAGAAAAAGCACATTAATTTCTCTTTTGTTATGCTCTTTTAACCAGCCTTTTTTCCATTGCAGTGCCTACATTTCTTAAAACTGAACAAGAGAAGAAGGGAGAAAGAAAAAAAAAAAAAAGGAACAGCAGCACCTATTTACAATCCCCATTACACTTAAAAATAACTGAGAAAACTTTACTATCTGATGTTGTTAATCTTCGTTCATTTATTACTGATGGGTTATCGGTTCTGTCCTCGGAACTGAGCTGGCCTTACACCAAGCTCGCATCAGCCAAAAACTCTCGAGCCAAGATCCTACCCACAGTGTTCTACTCCCTGTTACCTCAGATCTCGTTTGCTGCGTTGCTATACAGCCGTGTCAAGCTATTCTCTCTCAGCTAAGTGTTCAATTTTTTAAAGTTTTTCTATTATTAGTGTTTAGAATGTTTTCAGTTCGTTACTATCTCTATCCTCCTACCCTATCGCAACTTTGAGAGTATTTTCCTTTTTCTTACTTTTGAGGTAATTCTCCATTACCATCATTGGTACTTCTTCTTCTCTCCCTTTCTTACCCTTTTCGGCAGTTTTCTTAACCTCTTAGTAGTGTTGTACTTCTCCCTTGATATCACAATGTCGGATAAGAAAAGTAGTGTTGGTTTCAAACAATGTATGGAATGCAGCCGTAAGTTATCGCTTTCTGATGGCCATGATTTATGTGTTTATTGCCTCAATGTTTCCCACCTTTCAGTGGACCCTCCATGTGGGATTTGTAGAAATTATTTGACTAGGACTCTGAATGAAAGGAATAATTAACTAATTCTAAAAGGCCTCTTTAAAACTCCTTTCTGCGAGGCTATCTCTGGGTCAGAGGGCTCACCCTCTCCTTCTAAACCTTGTAAGAGGCATTCGTCTTCTTCCTCCTTAAGGTCACTCACTTCATCTCCCTCTGAAGATTGCAAGGAGTCGACTCACAAAAAGGTAAGAATTTTGAGCCCGGCACTGCCATCTGTGGTTCTTTTGTCCCCAGGCTCTGCACCGCCCCAGTTAATTCTCACTCCAGCTATGTCTTCTTTATTGCCACCAGCACTGGAATTCCCGGTGCAGACACTTGCGGCTCCGACAGTTTCATCGCAGCCTTTTTCGGCACCACTGACTTCGGTACAGACCCTCTTGGCACCGTCTGTACAGGTACAGTCTTCTTGAGCACTGTTGGTGCAGACTCCTTCGGCTCCGTCCTTGCCAATGCTGTCAGCTTCTGGGATACTGCCCTCTACGGTGCAGATGCCTTCTGCACCGACATGCACGGTGTAGTCACTTTCGGCACCTTCGTTACCAGTGCAGACACCTTCGACGGCACCGTATTCATCGTTGCAGACATTTGCCACACCTCCCTTTATGGTGCAGACACCCTCGACGCCAATGGCACTGACTTTGTTGGCGCAGATAACCTCGGCACCATTCTGCTCGGTGCAGACACCTTTGGTTCTGGGCTCTGCACCACATGAATTCACAAGGACTAAGTACTCTCCTTCCTTGGATCCATTTGTGGGAAGTCAGTACAAGCCCCTTTTTAGACAGGCCAGAATCTCCTTTAGATCTCTCTCTATGAGGTTGACCAGAAGCCTCTCAGAACAGGATGTGTTGCAGCTTGTTGACCAGTTGCTTGTGGCCAGGTGGCTCTCACACTCATCTAAAGCTGTGGCTCCCTCTTACAGCTGACTGTATTTCTCCACAGACTTCAACTTACACTCCTCCTTCAACTTCCAGGGAATCATCGAAGCCCCTTCCTCCGACAATAGCTTCCGTTCCATCGACACCAGCAGTGGACCTCACTTTGGAGCCAGAGTTGCCCTTGTGGCCCTCGGGGCACTGGGCACTGGGCCTTTCTCAGGGTAGTGGCTGTGCCATGGGGGTAGGTGGTGTTGGTTCCACGCCAATTATTTCTATGGCACCCACCAGGAATCCTCCTCCCCTCATGCTCCACAGTCCTCTTGAGACTCCTGGCCTGGGGGTTGTCTCGGAGCGGGGTGTGACCTCGGTTCCGAGGTTGTCGTGCTCTGTTCCGGGCTCCCATCCCTCTTCGGGCAGTCCGGCCTTCCAGGCTATGGAGAGGGCACTTGTCTCTGCTGGAAAAACCTCCCTATCAGAGTCCTTGCCCCCTCTGTGCTGCAGCTGTCACAAGCCACAACTGCTGGACTCCGGGCACAAGGGCCTCAGGTTTCTCTCCCTCAGGAGATCCCCTCCTCGCAATCTTCCCCAGAGCTCCCCACTGAGGAAGTCCCTTGCAAGGCTTTGTGAAAGAGAAAGCACATGGACTCCATTGAGTAGTCTCTGACCGAAGATACAGACTTTGATGACAGGGAAGGGTCCCCACGGTCACCCTCTGATGAGGTGTCCTTTGGTGACATCCTCGAGATCCTAAGACAGAGGGGTGACTGAAAGTCCTGCAACCCTTTCTCAGAGGAATTCGTATTCCTGCAGGCCTTTCGTGCCTGACCCCGTACATCCTGGGTTACCCCACCGGCTGATGAGCTTGTCCAACTCATCATCCAGCGTGCATGGAAGGCTCCTGACACCTTGGAAGCTATACATCAGAGGCTTGACAAGATTTTATCTCCCCTTGCTGAACATCCTCATTGGTCCAAAGGTCTTCCTGTAGATGCCATGGTGGTGGCAGCTGCAACCAAAAAAGACTTGGCAGAAGAGAGCCAGACTGTCCATCTGCCCAACAAGGTGTCCCAGGCGATAGACAGACTCTGGAAGCGTGTGTTTGCTTCATTGACCTTCGCTGTAATGTCCTTGAACTACTTGGCACACTTTACGAGGCTCCAGAGGGACCTTATCAACCAACTCTCTGAAACCTTGGCAGGAGCTGTTTCTGATGAGGTGCACGACAACTTAACTTCTCAGATAGCGACCCTGGAATCGATATCCAATTCATCCATGCACCTCATTTCACACGCAATGGAAGGTGCAGCAGGCGCAGGCATAGTCACGAGACATCATGCCTGGATGCGAGTTTGCAGACTCCTTTAAGGCTACCTTTATGACCACCCCTATTGAGGCCGCTTCATTGTTTGGCCCTAAGGTTAAAGATACGTTGGCAAGGTGCGAACAAGATGGTAAGACTCTGTCTGCCATTGGTGTCCGACACTCCACCCCTGAACGATTCTAGTCCAGAAATCAGAGGAGCGGGAAGATGTGGCACAGAAAATCACAGGGCTCTTTCTGTGACGCATGTGCCGAGTTCTCCCCTTGGGGCAGAGGGGGAAACTCTAATGGAAGACGCCCCTTTCGGGGCAGGGGTGGTCCGCGAAACTGGGGTTCTACAGATTCTTTTTCTGGGTAACCCTACAAACGCTCCGGATGCTTTGCCCGACTGCTCACCTCTGGAAGTGGTCAGGGGTAGTTTTTCCTTGTACCCCACTGCCTGGCGAATCATAACCACTGATTCTTGGGTACAGTGAATAATATCCAGAGGCTACTGCATTCCCTTCCATCTCTGTCCCACTTCACCCAGAGACTTACCTGACGTCCCACCCTGTCAAAGGGAAGCAGCAGCACATGAAATCCGAAAGCTGCTACAAAAAAAGTCATCCAAACAGCCCCCCAGACCAGATAGAATCCATTTCTTACGAAGGTTCTTTTTAGTGCCAAAAAAGACAGGGGACTGGAGACTGATTCTGGATCTCAGCACACTAAACAAATTTGTAAAAACAGAGAAGTTCTGGATGGTCACGGGTCAGTCTATCCTTTCTGTTCTGGAAGAAGACAATTGGATGTGCTCTGTAGATATTCAAGATGCGTATTACCATATAAAACTGTGCAAGCGCTCAAGAAGATACCTCTGCTTCTGCATAGGGGCCAGTCACTACCAATTTTGAGCACTGCCGTTCGGTCTCTCTACAGCCCCAGAGTGTTCATCAAATGCATGGCAGTGGTTATCGCTCACCTGTGACTTCAAGGATTCCAGGCATTTTCGTACCTAGACGACTGTCTCCTTACCACCCCCACCAAGCGTCTACTGGAAGATGCCCTAGACTACACTCTTCTCACAGCTCAACACCTAGGAATCACTATAAACTGTGAGAAGTCCAACACGACCCTTGCACGGTCTTTAGAATTCATCGGAGTTCTGTTGGACACAAGGAATTGCACAGCATCTCTTCCAGATCACAGACTTCAAAGAATAAGACAACAGGTTCAGCCGCTAATATGTCACCTCAAATCTCTGTTCGGTCCATCCTCAAATCCTTGGGGTCGATGGCAGCCTAGATCACCATTGTTCCTCTGGCCAAGTTGCACATGAGACTTCTTAAGTGGCTACTTCTCACTCAGTGGTACCCTCTACAACATCCTTTGTCTTTTCAGATAAGTGTAACTCAGAGATGCAAGCAAGATTTGCTCTGGTGGATGTCTCAGAATCCTCAACAATGGTCTTGCCCCTTCAGCCCCCATCAGCCAAAAGCCATGGTGACCACGGATGCCACCCTGATGGGGTTGGGGGGGCTATGTCAGGGAAACTCGGTCCAAGGCACCTGATCGAAGACAGGGGCTCATTTGCATATCAGTGTCCTGGAACTGAGGGCGGTGCTATTAGCATTGCAAGCATTCCACTTGATCTTTCCGTCAGGGACTATTGCAATCCAATCAGACAAAATGTCAGTAGTCTGGTACATCAGCAAGCAAGGGGGCATCAGTTCTTACCTGTTATGCCAAGAGGCCTTGAGAATATGGCAATGGGCGATAGCTTCCAACTGCTTTCTAATTGCAACGCACATTCCCAGGAGCTCCAACGTGATAACAGACAAATTGAGCAGGTACATTCTATAACCTCATGAGTGGTTCCTCAATCCTGTGGTAGCGGCAACAATTTTCAACTGCTGGGGCCAGCCTTGCTGCAATCTATTTGCCTCCCCAATCAACTACAAGTGCAGCAACTACTTTGCCCTGATCCCCTCTTGGGGACAGTCACTGAGAGACGCTCTAGTCCATGCTTGGCCCTCGGGTCTGCTTTATGCTTATCCTCTTCTACCCCTCATCTCCCAATTGTTGAAGAAAGCACGGCACTTGAAGAGCAAAGTGATCCTCATTGCTCCATATTGGCCTCAACAAGTTTGGTTCCACTTCCTCTGGTCTCACCTGCTAGATTGACCATAGATTCTCAGTCCAACTCCGATGTCGATCTCCCATCTGCAGGATCTGGCTCACCCCAATCTAACATACCTGAAGCTGACATTTTGTTTTTTCCACTACCAATGATTGCCAGGCAGGATAATCTCTCCTCCCCTGTGCGCAATATTTTTATTGCATCTCATAAATCGTCCACCAGTCTAATCTATCTCAGCAAATGGAAAAGGTTTACATTATGGGCAGCAAACAAACAATTAGACCCCTTGTCAGTCCCAGTTTTGGTGGTATTAGATTACTTATCAGATCTTTTTCAATCTAGGGTATCAGCCTCTACTATTCATGTTCCTTTAGCTGCCATTTCTAATTTCCACATTGGCTTTCAGGGCTCTTCACTCATGTCACACAGACTCTGTAAGACTTTCTTGAAGGGTGTTTTTCACCTAAAACCTCCCGTTAGAGAACCAGTACAACCTTGGGATTTGGCCTTGGTTCTACAAGCCTAACAGCTCCCCCCTTTGAACTTGCGTCTTCATGTGAGTTTAAAGTAACTCTCTTGGAAAACTTTTTCTGGTCGCAATCACATCAGCCAGACGTCTGTCAGAACTTCAAGCCTTATGCATCAAACGTCCCTACCTTATTTTCCATAAGGATGGAGTCTCACTGAGAACTAATTCTTCCTTTTTATCGATAGTGGTGTCAGAGCGGTCTATCAACCAGTCTGTTGACCTCCTAGTATTTTTTCCTAATTATTCTAACAAGGGAGAATATTGCCTGCACTCCATAGATGTTAACAGGCAAATCTGTTTTTATTTGGACAGAACAAAATCTACCCGTAAATCAGACAAACTATTTCTGGCCTTTTCTGGACCCAAGACTAGGTCGTCCTGTCTCTAAAGTTACATTGGCGTCATGGTTGAGAAATTGCATTACCTTCATCTACAACAAGAACATCACAACCTTGGCTCACAAAGTGAAAGTCCATTCTACAAGGTCTATGGCAACTTCAGCAGCTTTCCATGCTAGGGCTTCCCTCAATGACATTTGCTCAGCTGCGACTTGGGCTAAACCCCATACTTTTATCCTTCATTACAAATTGGATTTTGTCTTCAGAGGAAGAGCTTCTTTTGGTTCCATGGTGCTCAGGAATGTCCTTCCATGAGGGCCGCCCAGGGATACAGGTAGCTGGGGACTCTGTCCCATCAGTAAGGAATGAACGAAGATTAACAACATCAGATAAAGACGTTATGTCTTACCATAACGTTCCATCTGTGTTATTGATCTTCGTTCATTCATTACTCCCCACCCTCCGTCTCCCTTCAGAGTTTCCTGGTGGATTTCATATGCTCCTTTTCCATTATTGTAGGTCTGTTAGGATCAGAGGTAGCCTCTACTTTTGTCTGTCAACTTGTAAACTCAATCTGAGGTAACAGGGAGCAGACCATTGTGGGTAGGATCTTGGCTTTAGAGTTTTTGACTGACACAAGCTTGGTATAAGGCTGGCTCGGTTCTGAGGACTGAACCGATAACCCATCAGTAATGAATGAACGAAGATCAACAACACAGATGGAACGTTATGTTAAGACATAACTTCTTTTTATAGCATGCAAAGAAAACCACACACCACAAAAATAGTTCTATTAAGAAAAAACGTTTTATTTACTTACAGTTAACTTTCTCCTCTCTCTTCCCCTCTCAAAAGCATTTTCCAAACATTAATGACACAAAGTAGGGCATATACTTTAGAGTCCCCCACAAGGCCAACAAATTCTGAAAAGTCCAATAGTTTGAGATTTTCTTGTTCTTCCATATTTCACAAATATAATTATTGCATTGTTATCCCACATTAAGTTACTGGTTTTTATCACTGTTCATCTCCAGCTCCCAAATCCTGTCTCTGCTTCATTTCCAACGTACTCTAGATTCTTCTAGTTAGCTCTCCTGTTCCCTTCCTTCTCTCCAGCATTTTCCATTGAAACAGTGGAAAAGGTTTCACAGGTACAGTCTCTCTGTGGTCTTTATTACCAGAAGAACAAGAAGCAGGAACACCTTCTGCTTCGCAGCTCACTTTTTGTTGGACAAACTTTTGTGTTTCCTCTTAGCATGTACTTCATCAGAAATGATTCTGTCCCTCCAGGGAAGAATACCTTAAAGACAACTGGCTACACCAGTTTGAATCTCACACCTTCATCTTGACATTCCCTGAATAGTGGAATGAATTTACTCCTCTTCTGCCTGGTCTACATTGAGTAATCATTCTTCACAAACACTCTGCTGTCACCCACTTTTAGTATTTTGTCCTACCACAGTTTTGTCAGAATCAACTCCTTCTGTGCTGGTAGGATTGCATCTTTAGTGTTAAAGGTCTAGGTTGCTTTCTCATAGCCAGGTTTGTAGCATACACATGATGTGCCCTTTCAACTAACAACTCTTGCTGTGGAATACCAGTCCAGTTGTTTATTTGTGCTTTCATAAAGTTAATGTAGTCTGTTCCAGCTTCTCTGGTATAGTTGAAAATCTCAGGTTTTCCCTACTTGCTCTGTCCTCTAATTTTCACAATCAGAGAGTTACAGTTAAGTTGTTAATGTGCAGCCATCTTGGAAGCTCAAGGAAATGATTATTTTGAGCTGAGACATGGGATCTGAGTTGTCTAGATATAATAAGGTCTTATTAAATTTAATTCTCTTGGCTGCCTAAAAGGCAATTACTAGAAAATGGAAATTAGAGTCTGAACCAACTGCATTTGAATTGAATATTGTAAAAGAAGTGGAAGAGGGGTCTTAAGTAAAGGGACACTACAAATTACATAGAAAGAAATGGAAATGTTGGGAACACCATATGTAGAATAACGTTCAGGAGAAGGAGTTATATTTAAGAGAAGACAGGAATTCAGCAACTTATGTAATGTTGGACTGATGATAGATGCAAAAAAGTAAAGAAAGGGTTGTATAATTTATGTAAATGGAAAAAAATGTTAATGTTTTTTCTTCTCTGTTAATGTATGTTCCCTTGTGTCTTAAGTGATAACTTACGGGTGTTTAAGGAAAAGAAAATCATCAGCTGGATAGCAAATTGACTGACACAACTCACATTACAGTAGGATATATCTGCTATAGCTGCAGAGATGTCACAGGCGGTGTTTTACAGGGCTAAGTCTTCAGTCCCCTCTTATGTGGAATTCAGTTCTAAGATAAGAAATCGGGCATCCAAGATCTCTAGCTAACCAGGTTTGCAGATGTTTATATGTTAGAGATGGGCTCACCCTAAATGCCGAGAAGTGCAGTATGGTTACCTTTACTAAAGCCCTTACGACTCCTCTTATGACATCACTGATACATCCCTCAATGCAATCTTTATTGTTAGATACCTGAGTTCCTACTTTGTGCTGTTGTGACCTCAATGTCTCAGTTGTGATTAGGAAGTCTTGACTTGCCTAGCCTATTTGTCAAGGTTATCTTATCTTAATTAAGGGATGCCCTTGTCCCTCTATATTCCTCCCTTATGAGACCCATCATCAAATAAATGCCCCTTTTAGAATACATATATGTAACCTATGTAAATTGTAAGACCTCCAAAGACTCCTAAGTAAACAGAAAATCTCCAGTTTAAACCACTTAAACTATCCTAGCAGTTTAAAATTTCTCTCCCTCTGCTCCACCTCATACTGGTTGACAGGTGACCTTTTTTAGCATTCCACAGTATGAAGGATCATTTGCCTTTTTTAACCGCCTGCTGTATCATAAAACAGTCTAATAAGGACCTAGTCCAAAGACTTAAACTTTCATTGTAAGAGCAACATGACTTGCCAGCATGATAAATTTCTTACCAAGTGCTTTCCCCAGCTTTGGAATATACTGCCTCTGTGTATCAAGGAAGGTGCTTTCCTGACTACCTTCAAAGCCCTTATAAAGGATTGCATGGGTCACAATTTTATGCCTAGCATTAGTTCAAATGATCTTCTGTCCAGAGAGGACTAAGCTACACACTACAAGGGTAGTGTGGCTACGTTTTTCAATAAATCTCTTCAGTTGTGAGCTTAGTACTAGTCTATGAACCTTTAAGACAGCTAATTCAACCAATGAATGGAATTGAGATTCACCTATTTTTCCAGACATTGTGCTGACATAGGGTATCACAGAAGTAGATCTGTTTACCAGATACTTTAGCAAACAACTCCTGACAATTTGTTCACTTATTTGAGATGGTTTTGGAGAGTGTACGCCTTGTCTCTATTTCCTCTGATTCAGAAGATAATGTTGAAAGAGAGATGAGCCAAGGCCAGGTCTTGTGTTATTAGCCTTTTATTGTTGAAAGAACCATAGTTTTCTCTGTCAATGAACTTGGTCACTTCTCCTCCATGACCATGTCTCTACACAAGACATAACACAACAACAAGGCAAAGTCTTGCATCCCTATTTCAAGACATTGATCCTTTGCCCTTGAAGGATAAACTTTCTTAATTTCTAACAATGATTCCTTCTCTTCGTCTGAGTCCTAACCATCTTAAAGAAAGCCAGAAATGTGTGTGTGTATGTATATATATACATATATATATATATATATATATATATATGTATAAAATCTTGTATATAGAAGTGGAAAATGGGTTTATTTTGGAATTTAGCCAGAGCACAGGATACCTCTTCCATGAAATGAACAAATAACCTTCCCTTTCCCTAAGTGATCCAGAATAATTGAATTATTAACATTTTTTACTAGAGATACAAAATAAACAGTCAGACTTGGCCTTTTCATCCATCAAGGTGTATGTTTCTGCAAATGTTCTTCGTGTTTCACTGTTGAAGTCATCATCTGCGGGTTATCCCTGCTGAGGTAGCCCTCGGTCGACCTGAATACCAGAGTCAATGTTTTTATGTGCCAGCTGTTGTCGCCTGTAGTCTGACGTTAGGTCGTCAGTGCTATAAAGCAAGGCAGCCGACGTCATTACATCAGTCTTTCTTGTCGTGGAGCCTGTAGCAGAAGCAGTTCACACGAGTGCCGGTCAATCGCTACCAGAAGTTGAATTTCAACAGAAAATGTCTAAAGCTAAGTACCCCATTGGGGACCCTTTTTTCTTTCTCTAACCGATGTCCGAAAAAGTTAACAATTGTCTCACCTGTGGAAAGCAGACCCCACACCAAGACTTTCATTTTCACTGCATCACTTTTTTAGGCCCAGACCACGACGTCCCTCGTTGCCAGTTCTGTGCCTTCTGTAATGTGAGAACCATTCGCCGTAGAGCTCTTTTTGTAGACAATTATTTTTGTGTTACATCTTCGAATTCCGATATGGCTTCTGTCAGCCAACAATCTGTCAACATTCCGAAAAAACGTAGAGATAAAGATAGAGACAGGCCACAGAAGGCTAAGTCTTTCGACAACACTACCGCTAAGCAAGTCGTCAGTTCACTGGAATTCAGTGAGGCGCTTTCGCAGCCCCTGATGCCCAACTCACTTTCAACGCAGGCCTCTGCTGAGGCCCTTTCGAAGTCTGGTATGCGGCAGAAATCCACTTTGTCTTCCGAGACTTTGGCTGTCTCTGCCTCGGTTGGGTCTGGAGCCGCAACACAGGCACTGGCTTCCGAGGAGGCCTTTTGCACTACTGATTCTAGACAAAAACTGAGATCTTCGCATCCAACTTCCGCTTCTCAGAGACCGACGGATTCTTTCAGGCTTAGAAGCCAGGCCACTCCTAGGAAATCTGCTTCTAGCTACCATCATGCTACTGCTCTCCCACCCTAAGCTCAAATGCTTAAAATGGCGGAGGATCTAATCTCCCTTATCAGAGGTATTTAGGCCCCCACTCGAAAAAGGAAAAGGCATCCTTCTCCAGAAATTGTGGCAGACCAAGAGTCTGTGGAATCTGATTATTCTGCTTTTGAAGAGGTACAACATCCCTTAACTGTTTATGAGGATTCACATACAGAGGAATCCATCCCTTCTGCCTCCCCTCCAGAGGACCTCTCCTTTGGGGAAACCCTTCACTCCCTCAGGGAACATTTTCAGTGGGAGTCTCAAGACTTCCCACAGTCAAAGAAACAGCTTAGAGAGTTTCTGGACCTGCCCTAGCACGGACCCCTGGCCGTCCCACCTATTTTGGATGTGGTGGATGATGTTTTCCATGAATCCAGCTTAGCTCTTGATGCCATGCCTCCTCCTGCTCCAACAAAACCTGACAGGTACTACCGAGTACCTGATTCTCACAAATACCTGTACAGGAATTCTGCTGCAGACCCTGAGGTCATTACACCAGGACCTAAAGGAGCTAAGACTAGTTCTGCCAAGAATCCTCTTCCTTCTGATAAAGACTCCAGAGCTCTGGACAGATGGGGTAAAAAAGTATGCACCTCTGCAGCCTTAGCTATCAGAGCACTCATTTGTCAGTTTCATATGTTAAAATGTCAATAACACACTTTGGAACAATTAAAACAGAAGACTGCTACCTCTCCTGACTGTGCCAACTCAAAAGAGCTTGCAGAATTACTATACTCTGCTTGTCAAGTGGCCAAGCACTCATTACAATGTGGATATGATGCCCTAGAAGCCTCTAGCAGGGCAGCAGTGACATGATCTGTTATTAGAAGACATACATGGCTGAAGGAACAAACTCTCCCTGATCATGTCAAGTCTAAACTTATTGATGCACCCCTAGGTAAGGAATGCCTATTTGGGGAAAAAGCAGAAGAGGTGCTTAAAAACATGGAAGACAAAGCAAAATCTATGCAAACAGTAAAAGATTTCTTTCAAGTTCAATCTTTCATATTCAACAGGAACTTTCCCTCTAAGCACTGGGCCTTCCCTGCATCTAGCAGACAGGGCCAAGGTAAGCCCCGCAGGGACAGGCCATCCAGGCCCCTATCCCAGGGGCAGCAAAGAAGCAAACAGTGGACCACTTCCATCTCTAAGGCAGGGAGTTCTAAGCCAGGCTTCTATGGCAAGCACTCACAATGACTCTCCTTCCCCCCTCTGCCGTTCTTTCTCTCATCAAAAACTAGGAGGAAGTCTCACCCTCTTCAAGGACAATTGGGTCTCTATAATCAAGGACCAATGGGTCTTAAAAATCATTTCTCAAGGATACAGATTCTCCTTCCGTGAACTCCCTATTCCAAGAGGGTACCCAGACCTCTCCCTAAACCAGTGGGCAGAGGCATTGACATAAGTCCAAACTCTAATATCCCAGGGGGCAGTAGAACCTGCCCCTCCAGATCAAACAGGAAACGTTTTTTACTCCAGACTATTCCTTGTTCCCAGAAAAGAGGGCACTTGGAGCCCCATCCTGGATCTATCCAAACTGAAAAGCTCCTTGGTGGTCCCCAGATTCAAAATGCTAACCTTGCAGCAGCTCCTGCCTATGCTCACACAAAATGCCTGGCTTGTGACACTAGACCTAAAAGATGCCTACCTCCACATCCCCATCAGGGAATCGTGCAGAAAATTCCTGCGCTTCAGAGCAGGCTATCAACACTTTCAGTTCTCTGCACTGCCCTTTGGCTTATCTATTGCTCCCAGAGGATTCACCAATTGCTTGGCCCCGGCTATAGCATTCTGCAGACAGAGAAATATACAGATTTACCCTTACCTGGATGACCGCCTCATTCAGGTGGACTGCCAAGAAAAGTTGCTTGAGGACCTTCTCTTTGTCAAATCACCCCTAACTTCCCTAGGTTTCACCATCAACGAGAAAAAATCAAAGCAAAACCTCACCAGAAAAATTGTTTTCCTAGGAGCTGTGCTATACACAGCAAGCCAAATGGCCTTCCTATCCCCAGAAAAGCCGAGCTTCCTGCCTCTACTTCACCCAGCTGGCTTCCAGAAGTCACCTCACTGCAAGGAAGTTCCTGCAAGCCCTGGGATACATGGCATCTTGCATCCTTCTCATCCCTCTCACCAGGCTTCACATGAGAAAACTTTAGTGTTACTTAAAGAACCTTTGGTGTCAGCATTCTCAGTCCCTAGAGACCACTCTCCCTCTGATCCTTTGTGTAAGAGCCGAATTCCTCTGGTGGGCAGAGGCCTGTGCCATGAACAAGGGTCTTCCCTTCATCCTCCACCCTTCCGGCCAGGCCATCACCACCGACGCCTCAGACATTGCTTGGGGCGCTCACCTAGCAGGCAGGTGTACCGAGAGCCTTTGGAATGCCCAACAACTTCACTTGCACATCAACTAGAAAGAAATGATGGCAATGCAAAAGGCTCTGACTTCCTTCCAACCCCATCTCAGGCCATAGGTCCTCCTTATAAAAACAGACAAAACCACAGTAATGTGGCACATCAACAAGCAGGGGGAAACCCAATCTTACCCACTGTGCAGGTTAGCCATGAGTCTCTGGCTTACAGCTTCCTCCATAGGGCTACACCAAATTGCCCAATACTTACCAGGGATCAACAACACACTGGCGGACCACATAAGCAGAAACTTACTGGATCCCCACGAATGGCAGCTCCACAGAGAAATCTTTCTGCAAATCACCCAGGAGTGGGGGACCCTAGAAGTGGACCTCTTTGCTTTGCACCTCAACCACCAGCTGCACAAGTTCTGTACCAGGGAGTATCACCTCCTAGCATGGAAGGTGGATGCCTTGACCTTTCCCTGGAGCTCTCTCTTTGTGTACACATACCCTCCTCTGCCCCTTATTCCCAAGGTTCTGATCAAAATAAGAGAGGAGAGACCAAATGCCATCCTCATTGCTTTAGATTGGCCCAGACAGCATTGGTACCCTTCATTATGCAGTCTGACCTTACAGCCCCCAAAGCTGCTTCCCCTGATGTCAGACCTTTTGATCCAGGAGAGGGGGAAGGTACTGCGCCCAGACCTACAGGCTCTCATACTTTCAGCATGGCTTATACACTAAAAACTAACAAGGAGTCCCTGTTAAGCATACAGGTCCTGGACATCATCACAGAGGCCAGAAGTCCCAGCACAAAAAAATCATATGCAGGAAAATGGAAAAGATTCTCCTCCTGAAAACAAGCAAAAGGGGCCAGTACCTCCCAACCTTCCATCCCTCTCATCCTGGATTACCTAGCAGAGTTCCTCAATAGTGGCCTCTCTTTCTCCTCTATTAAAATCCATGCCTCAGCCATCTCTGCCCATTATGATTCAGACCCACTCCTCTTCTCTCATCCTTTGATTAAGCAATTCCTCAGAGGGGCTTCTAATATCAGGCCTCCCAGAAGGCCTCAGACCCCAACCTTGGACCTGAATTATGTGTTAGAGAAACTAACCTTAACTCCTTTCGAACTTGCCGCTTCAACAGAATTGAAACACCTCTCTTGGAAGACTGCCTTCCTACTAGCTATCACCTCAGCCAGAAAGGTCTCGGAACTTCAAGCTCTCATGGTTGTCGAGCCCTTCATAATTTTCCATGTAGACAGAGTCTTCTGAGGACTAACACCTCCTTTATGCTCAAGGTGGCATCTGATGTGACCCTTAACCAGGAGATACACCTTCCCACCTTCTTTCCCAACCCTCAAAACAAGGGGCAACGAATTCTACATTCAGTAGACAAGCACAGACAACTCAGATACTATCTGGACCGTACTAAGCCATTCAGAAAAACAGACCATATACTTGTAAGCTGTGCCCCATGGGCAGAGGGGAAGCCCATCTCCAAACAAACCATTTCCAAATGGATTTTACACTGTGTCCATTTTTGCTACAGACTACATGGGAAACCCATCCCTAAGTCTATCTGTACCCACTCCACTAGGGCAACCTCCACTTCCAATGCCTTCCTCAGAGGAGTAACTACCAGGG
Organism: Protopterus annectens; assembly: GCF_019279795.1. Lineage (NCBI taxonomy): Eukaryota > Metazoa > Chordata > Ceratodontiformes > Protopteridae > Protopterus > Protopterus annectens. Next base: position 171,472,265 of record NC_056742.1, on the reverse strand, counting down.
ACATCTTGGAAGTGGCCACCTGGACCTCTGTCCATACCTTTACAAAGCATTACCACCTACCTCCCTTTTCTAAGTCTAGGGCAGGGTTTGCCTCTGCAATTCTGCAGGGCCTCCAGACCCATACCTAGGACTCAACCTATCCTTCCACCCTTTTCCTCAGCTTTGGGAATCCTCCCACAGGTGATGTCTGCAACAGTGAAACACGAAGAGTATAGTACAGTTGTGTACACTTACCATAAATGTAGATGTTTGAGTGTATTCACTGTTGCAGTCTTGGTTTCCCTCCCTTCATCCTCCATTTAACATCTTCCCCTAGGGGGACACAAGCTTCCCAAGGTGGCTTTTAGGCACCAGGACCACTTCTCACTTTTCCCTTGTGCTTCTGATGGGTTAGGGCAAGAAAAACTAATGTAATGACGTCAGCTGCCTTGCTTTGTAGCACTGATGACCTGACATCAGACTACAGGCGATGGCAGGCGGCGCACAAAAACATTGACTCTGGTGTTCGGGCCGGCCGAGGGCTACCACAGCAGGGATAACCCACAGGTGATGGCTACAGCAGTAAATACACTCGAACATCTACATTTATGGTAAGTGTACACAACTGTACTTTTTGGCTTGTGTTTCAGCTTATCCACTTAACAAGATATCCCTTAGGTTGCATTCTTTTTCAACCGTGTCCTCTTAAGACCATAGTGCCCTTTCCCCATGCAGCTGCAGTTTATTTACCGTATCTCCTTTTGAAGCAACAGTCACAACAGATATGTATTCTCTCTGCTGGGGAGTTACCTCAGACGAAGAATGTCAGAGTTACAGGATTTCTTATATAAACCACCTTACATTGTTCATAGTGAAAAGTTATTTATAACTAATATCCTTTGCTCAAAAATTGTTTCAACAATTGCTGTGAATCAGTCATTTGAATTACCAGTCTTTTATTCAAACTCTCAGAATCGCAAGCATGTTTTGCTTGTATTAGATATGCATTGATAGTTTGAGTACTATTCCAGGAGGACCTATGAGCGCAGGGAAATCCATTAATTTGTAGTTTACTTTCCAAAGAAAAGAATGTCATCCTATCATAAACTGTTTAAGAGAACTGTATTGCCTTTTATTGTGGTAAGAGCAGTAAACCATTGCAAGGTACATTACTCTAGGCAACAGCAGCTTCAGTAGCTTACTTAAATGTTTCTGCATAAAATGTAGTAGAATCTTCCACATGGATGAGACTACATGTTTGCCATTACAAATTGGAAATGTGTTATACAAGACATAATTTGGCACAGCTGTGCTACAGAGGATACCGTAACTGTCTCCTGGCAAAGAACTACTTGAGAATTTGTCCTGAGTGTATGATTTACTCTTTACACTGACTGTCCTCGAAGAAGTCATTATACTTGTGGAAGATACCTTAATCGATCTTTGAGGAATGATCATTGTAAGAATAAAGCTACCTTTTCTCTTTCCAGTGGAGTTTTTCATAAGTTGGTTTCAAGTGTTTCTTTTCTGATTTTTTTGCAAGTTTCAAGTTCGATTCATTATGATAATTTGCCCTTACTAGAGAAAGTAAGTAAATCCAAGTGCTACAATTTATTGTAATAGTGCCTTCTCCTAGAAGATTTACTTTTATACTAAATAACTTGCCTTTCTTCACACAGGAGAGATGTGGACTTGTCACCAGTATCCTCTGGCCCTCTCCAACTCAGGATGTTGACCAGTTCTAGGCTGCTAGCATCACAAAGCTGGTACTCTCCATATGTGCTAGTAGGCTGGACATGGGTTTCTCTTCTGAACACCATCTGTCCCTTTCTGTACAGCAGCTGTCACTCTGGGCAATATAACTGGTTATTGTGTCCCTAGAACTGTTCATGATTTGCTTCTGATTTCTTGCAGCTTAATTATTTCATTATTATCTTTCTGTATTCATTTTTTTCTGGGTAAATATTCAGTTATAGTCCAGATATGTTCATCCCACATCCCAAAGACATGCTTTAGGTGGATTGGACACTCTTAAATTGGCCCTAGGTGTGAGTGTTTCCGTGTGTGTGCCTTCTGTGGAAGGTTGGGCGCCGGGCTGGCAACTCGACACCATAAAACTCTACTGCCAGTCGTTCAGCGGACTGTTGTTTCGCTGTGGTGACCCCTAACTGTGAAAAGCCGAAAGACGAAGTCTAGATATGTAAAAATAAAAACAAATTTTAGGCATAAAATCATACAAGAAGTGTAACAATTCTGAATAAAAACAATGGTAACATCAGTACTTTAACTGCATTAAGATAACGTATCCATTTCAACTTCATTAGTGTGACAGGGACAGTTCTTGTAGATTAGGGTTGAGACTTCACTGCATTTTTCAATATTTTCTTTTACCTGCCTAGCATGGCTGATAAGGTCTTAAAGCTTTGATTGTGAGAGTCTATTGCATTTTTCGTTTTCTTTTACTCTCTTATGTTTTCTTAATACTGAGTTGGTTTCTTCATAGTAATTTGGCTGTTGTGTTTGTAATCAAATACAATTCAAAGTCTATCATCCATGTAAGCATAAAATCAATTAAGTAATTAAGATCTTATAAACCCAATCATTTGATAATTTATTTTGCTTACAGAATGTCATGGATAATTGTAATTAGTGGGATGGCCATAGCCAGTATAGCTATGGTGCCAAATATCCAGAGTGGTGGCTATAACCTTACTTACAAGCCATTTTTAAAAGATAGAAAAACATTTAATTTGTAGGAATTTATCATTCAGAATGGATGGAGTTATGTATTTGTACTGTGCAGTCTTGCAACTCTATCAAGAAAAAAAGTCAAAACCTACATTAATCTTTGTTAGTGTGTCTCTCCATTCATCGGGTGTGTCAGATTCCTGTGGCAACCCTTTAACTCTGTGGACAGTGTTAGTTGTTAACTTGCCAAGTAGGAAATTGAAGTAGTTTGCCAAGTGTACACTCATAAACCTGCAGACAGTTTAGAGTCACCAGCTCATGTACTGCTTGTCTTTGGAATGTGGGAGGAAACCAAAGTATCTGGAAAAAAACCCACACGAACCCAGTGAGGGCATACAAAATGCTTACCCAATCTACTGTATTAAAATGCTGTCATTAGAGCAAGTCTTACTATACTGCATCCCTGAATCATCGAGTCAATTTTTGCAACAGTATTACACAATGTGTGTGAAGAGTTACAGTGATAGTTAATGTTTCAGATATATATTTATATTCACAAACTTCTTACATTATTTGTGTGTGAGAGAGTTTTTGCTTAGCTGAACTGTAGGAATTTTGAAAAAGCACAGTATATTACCTAATGAATATTGTTTTACCAGGCATATCATCCTGTATTTTCTAACCATTTAAATTAAGTAAACAGCAGAATTCTGGTTTCTCATTTTTGTTTCAGGATTTGAAGCTGCCAAGTCTTTAGCACTGCATGGAGCCCAAGTGGTACTGGCCTGTAGAAATTGCACCCGAGCCAGTGATGCTGTAAAGCAGATTTTGGATGAGTGGGTGAGGAAGAAGTATTTAATAAATATCAGATCAACTGTTTCCCATAGACTGTGAAAAAAATCTTTTCATATATTTCTGCTATTAATTTGTGATTAAGAAATTAAAGTTCCTGATTTGGGAAGACCCTAAAACATTTATATTTATACTAATATAGATTAACACAAAACATTGCATGTTGTATTTATTCTGACATATTCATTTTTTTGCTTAGGTTGATATTTTTCACTTTCCCATAAACTGTGCTGATAAGTGGTCTTGTAGTGAACTGTTTCCACTCAAAAGTGACTGTGCAGCTCAAGCTACAAGTTTACATCCTAGAATTAATTCAAAGTTGTGTTCTTTTTTTCTGCTGCTGTAGAGAATCTATGTGATGTTATGGAATTTTCTGTATTAAAGAAACAAGCCAGATGGTTTAATGCAGAAAGGTATATTTAGCTTTTGGAAATGTCCATCATACTGATTATTTCTGTTATTTAGGCATCGTTAAGGTGATGTCAGGAAGTGTAAATTTTGTTAGATACCCTGATATCACATAGTCTTGAGTTATAAAATATTTTATACTCTGCCTACAGTCATTGATGTTTATGGAACTCTTTTGAAAATATATCATTGTCTCTGTCTTACAAGATGAATTCAAGTTGTAATATCTTTGGTTATATAATCACAGTATATTAACATGCATACAGAACTATCCATTTCTCACTCATACATAACTCCATGCTTCTGGTTTGCATGCTGCTGTATACTAAACTGTTCCATAAGGTGCCTTTTATGTTAAAACATTTTTTGTTCTTTAAAAATATCAATTGAACACAGTGCTGCAGAGCTGCCAAAGCTGAAAAAGTCACAAATTCCAAGCACAAATGTGTTTAACTCTGTCTATGAAAGACCAGTTCATGAAATCCATACACAAGGAAATGTTCGAACACAGGTTTATTCAACAATGGTAAGCGCTTTCACTTAGGAGCTTCATCAGACCAAACACATACAATACTAAAAGGCACATATATAAAGGGATACTAATCCAATTAAGATGCATTAAAGATATATACATGCAATGCTAGAAGGATGTATATGTACATATAAATGTAAAACAATTTAAAACCAAAATACATGTTAAAACAAGTAAAACATCTGACTTATAAAAATCTATCTATAAATACACCACGGTTAGTATCCCTTTATATATGTGCCTTTTAGTATTGTATGTGTTTGGTCTGATGACGCTCCTAAGTGAAAGAGCTTACCATTGTTGAATAAACCTGTGTTCGAACGTTTCCTTGTGTATGGATTCCATGAACTGGATTTTATGAACTGGTCTTTCACAGACAGAGTTAAACACATTTGTGCTTGGAATTTGTGACTTTTTCAGCTTTGGCAGCTCTGCAGCACTGTGTTCGATTGATATTTTTATTGAATTTGAGATTGGTGTTACGGAGCTCTTATCCCTAGGTTTGCCAGCAATTGAGGTATTTCTTATTTTTTCTTCTTTGGCAGGCAGTTAAGTTGTGGTGTATCTGCTGTAAAGTAGCAGAGAATAGGTAGGTGCTATTTTGTAGTCAGGAAGATATCCATTTAGGATGTTTGATGGCATTTGAGTGGTTATTGTCAAACACCTAGTAATGGCACTGAATGATTAACTCCAGATACTTTGTATAAAGATGCAGGGAATTATTTAGAGGAAAGGACAGATATTGTAAAATTGGAGTTGTCTTTGATTCTGGCAACGTGTTGCTAAAAGATTACTGTTGGTTCAAGTTTGTACATTCTAATTTCTGAACATGTTTAGTGCTACTTTAATGCTTAATGTAAATGTATCAAACTTTAAGCCTCATGAAGATCTTCAAGGAGGTTGTAACTAATTTGAGTAGGGTCATAAACCCTTCTTCCCACCCAGTCATTCACCATTTTTTAAAGGCTAAATAGCTGTTAGTCCTCCTGATACTCAGACGTAATGTATTCAACAATCTTCCTGCCTACCATAAAATAAAGCAATTTTCAATGACAACCTAATGAGTGGGATATCAGCTATAACATAATTATTCCTAGAGTCAAAATTGTGTTGTCTAAACTCGATACCCAGTGTTGCAGCCAAAGTCTCTTTATTAAGATATTTATACATAAGAAACCAGTGACCTATAAACAGGCTATAACGTATTGAAAATGGAAATAACTATTCATTATTTTACATAACTCAAATGTTTTATCGTATGGATCTGTCTTGTAAAATACCTTTGAATCTTACTATTCATTATTTTAGATAACTCAAATTTTTTATCGTATGGATCTGTCTTGTAAAATACCTTTGAATCCTTTTAATCTTTTTTATCTATTTAGAATTACTGAAGCAGGCTGAATGGACAAAATTTGGTTTTTGGTCCCACCACTATTTTATAAACTGGAATACAAACTCTCTTTTATGTGCTTGTAATGCAGTGTAACGTATCCCTGATAATAACATAATACTTGATATTAATTAATGAAACAGCATCAACAATAAGATGCTTATCAATTGTTATTCCCAGGTCTCTGATTTTTGTTTTTACTAGATGACATTGCTCTTTCAAGTGCATATGTGTATTCTTGGTTATTCACATCAAAATGAAGAGCTTCAGATTTTTTTTGCATTAAATCCCATCTGATTATGTGCATACCAAAGATTACACAAATCCATATATTCCTGTAGTTTCACCTGGATATTTATGTTGGCAACATTACTCCTAATCTTTGTCATTTGTGAATTTATTGACCTTGACATTATTCTTTAAAGGAAATGTGGATTTAAATAATGCAAACAGTATAAGTCCAAGGAACAAAGCCTGAGGAGCCCCAACATTAACAGACCTGACATCTGAAAGAGACTCACCAATTTTTATCCTACAGGTTTTTCCATGTTACCAGTTAACTGTATATCTTGTAATATATCCATTAACACTTGTAGTATGAAGAGTACTTACAATCACTGCTGCAGTAGCCCCTCCCTCCCTTTTTTTTTGATAATGTCAGGGTAGATATGTGAAAGAAAAAAAAAAAAAACAGCTGATGCCCATAAACAAGGACCTTGGATCGCTATAAACTGAAAGCTCAAGACACATAAGCGATAGAAGTGTTATTGTGAGGGAGGAATGATTAAAGAAACTCATTTAGTATGGATGACAGTAGTAGCATAGTGATTACCAACTGCTACTTCATACCACTTGCTTCTTCTGTTTGGTTCTTGAGTGGTGCATCTTCTTTGTGGTGTCTGCATATTCTCCCTGTATCTAGGTGAGTTTTTGCTGGGTGATGAGTTTCTTCATACATACCAAAGGTGTGTTGTAGGTAAATTGGCAGTCCTCTGAATTTTTCCATCAAAGTGCATGCTGACTTTGTGTGTGTGGCTATTGGTTGGAGCCCCATTCAAATTGAATGTCTGTGTCTTGTGCCTATTGAAAGTCAGATCTGACTTTTCTGTGACCCTCATTTAGATCAAGTGCATAAAAGGAGAATAAGTGAATAGACAGTAGAAGTGACTTTGCTTTCTTTAGGAGTCTAAAAGAGAGTTAGTGTTAATAACATCTTAACAGTCGAGTCTGAATGAAACTGTGTCTGTTTTAGGTAAACAGGTTGACAGTATTCTAGGAATGTTGTGAATCAAGAAAAGTAAACAGGACATCCTAATAAGATTTTAACTTAAGGCAGCTGATCAGCTCTCTATTACTTGTTTAACTGATGTTTGAACAAATATAAAGTGGTAGAAACATGGAAGGAGTTCCAGTCTGTAAGAAGAAGGGGCCCTGCATATTCTTGGAACACAGAAAGTGTTGAAAATTGTAAATAATTAGATAAGAGTAATTATGTAGGCTGTTTAGCATAGGTGTAATACAGACAGCCTATCAAATCTGTAGTCATTTATTTTTCTAGATTCAGTCTTAAGGATGGTTGATGAAAAGCTGTAGAGAGACATCATTTTATAGACCTTAGTTACGCCTCTAATTGAGTAAAACATCATATTTGTGTCTGTTATTAGAGGTGAGCATAAGAGCGAGATTTCAAGCTTGAGTTAAGAATTGACCTATGGATAGTTTATGTGGATAACTGTGGGTTAAGTTGTATGTGCTGAATAAAGGTATATAACTGGGGACTGAGTTTGACACAGATGGTATAATTGTTTGCCTTTCGGCTTTTTCCCGGTAAGGGGCTGCCACAGCGAAACTCCGGTCCGCTAATGATTGGCAGTAGATTTTTTACGAAATGCCGAGGTGCCAGCTCGATGCCCAACCTTCAACAAAGGCACACCCATTTACGCACGCATGTCTTTCGAATGCTACCCAACTGCTGGGAAGACATGCAGACTCCACACAGAAGGCACACAAGCCAAGCCAAGAATCAAACGGGAGAACCTCTTGCTGTGAGGTAACAACGCTACCGCCATACCACCGCGAAGAGATGGTATAATAATCTTTAAAAAAGATGTAGTCTGCAGAAGTGCAAATGACCCAAGAAATTGGAGAACAAGTAGATATTGTAAAATTTCCTTGAGTTTAGGTAAATATCTATATTTTTTGTTTAGTTTTATTTTATTTTAATTTATTTATGCATTTATTTGTTGACTGGAAGCACTGATCTGGGTCAGCCATTATTCAGGCTCAAAACAGGATTTACAACCAGATTATAGGAAAAAAAGATACAAGGTAATCTAAGAAGTCGGTTACACAGTAATTTTCATTAAGAAACCTTTGATACAATCAAAGATACAAAAACAAATGGGATTAGTCAGTACAACATTATCAAACGTTGCTGAACGTCTTACAGTAGGAGTACATAGACTAGTAGTGCTGACACATTTAACAAAAGGTTAGGTGGATAGTACTGCATGATGAGTATTTACTACACTATGAACTCTTTTAATGGAATACTGTTGTGTACTGCATAATATTCTACAAAACAAGAGAAAACAAGAAGGGTACATCTTACATTGAGATATATGAATATTAGGAAGAGGGTGGTAGTGGGGGAATGATTTACGGATTTATCAAGTGAGAAGGAAAATTGTAGCTGGGGAGAGTTTAGGAGGCGAGGAAACTGAAATTCGTATGAAGAAAGTTTAAGGCAAGTGAATCATGTCTAAAAGATGTGGGTGGAGGAGATCGGCAGAAAGGGAAGCTGTAAGAAGAGCAGTGGCAGTAAATTTGTTAGAACTTTATTTATTGTCTGGAGTACTCCAGGCATGGTAGGATGAAGTAATGGAAGGGAAAAAATAGTAAATTAGGCCAGATGACAGCAAAAAATCTAATATGTAATGGCACTACTACCTTAAAGGAGTTCAGTGTAGTAACGCCTTGACACATGCATATTTAAGTTTGCAGTTGAACAGTATATTCCAGTTTGAACAGTATATTCCAGTTTCAGTGGGTTGGGAGGGTGGCCTAATGGTTAAGGTGTTTGCCTTACAAACACAAGGTGCAGGGTTTGAGTCTCACAAGGGATAATTGGCTAGGCTTACAATGTCTTGCAAGGGCAATTAGCTTAGTACTGACCTATGAACCTATGATAAACATAATAAGCATCTATGTGCTAAGATGAACATATCAGTTCCAGCAGATCGCAGTTAGAACATGTATCATTAGTAACTGTCCTAATTGTGTTGGTCTCAAGACAGTTTTATAATAATTGCCCTCTGCAAACAGATGTCTAGTAAACAAAGTTGGCAGAATTCAGAAACATCAGAAAAAAGCATAGCATTCAAGTTTTCAGCATTTTAACCTAGACTGATTGAGTTAGGTTTGTACTTTGTCGTACAGAAGAGTTAGATGAGATCTTATACTGACTTAAGAGATCCCTCCTTATTTGATTGCTTGGGGCTTGTTTTGGGCAACACAGTATTGGCTTTAAGAAGTTTAGAGTGAAACTTGGAAGATAGAATAAGACCACAGGTGGAACAAATCGGTTTGTTGAGCAAGTTGATGTCCTCTTGTATCACTGTTGCAGTATTCTTACATAAGAGATCTCTTGCTAAGTATAGTTCAACGTCTGGCCAGTATACCAAAGCCTTTAGATTTTATAGGTGCAGTATGTCACATGTATGCCGTCTGCATAAGGTATAGTGCAAAAAGGTGATGTACGTATGCAAATACTTAGAAGAACTTTGCAGCCAGTCTGAATGCCATTGTCAAATATCGGTCTGAATGCCTTTCTGCTGTGCTGGTTACCAAGCTGTCTTCAGTTAAGTGCCCCATTGAGGTTTCTTCTCTACCTTTTTGCTTTATTGTGTATTGTACTTGTGTTCATGTCATCCAAGAAGGAAAAATGTCAGTGTGGGAAGCAGATTCCCCATAAAGGCCGTCATGACCAGTGTCTCTCTTGCTTAGGCCTTTCCCACGATCATACGCAGTGCTCCATCTGTCAAGCAGTTGCCCCTAAGACCCTTAGTAGTCATTTATCTTCCTTATCCACATACCTTGAGAACAAGTGACTTAAGATGTTGACCCAGGGTGCTGTGGCAGAATCCTCCTATTCTAAGTATCAGCTGTGTGCCAAAAAGGACAAAATGGCTAGACCTGATCCGGTTGCTGTCCAGGCTCTCCTGGATGTCTCTGTATAAGCTAATGAAAGCCCTGAAAGACTGTCTAGTGCTTGCCTCATATTCCTCTGCCATGACAGTGGCCGACATGGATCCGAATTCTCACACATCATCAGAAGCTTTTCCAACATCTGATCTGAAGTAGGATTGTTCATTTGTCAGCAACCTGTGGGTTACGGATCCGAGCCGGCAACTTGTTTCAAGCTAATGGATCCGAGCTCCTAGCTCCTCCCTTCACCCATAATCCCCTGCTAACCCTCCATGACCTCAGATCTAGTTTGCCGTGCTTGTGATGGCTGGATCCTTTTTCTTGAGCTCCAGATAAGTGATAAAAAAGTTTACAATTTTCGTCAGAAAATTCTTTTTTAGTTTAAATTAACATTTGTAAAGTGTGTCTGAGTTAGGTTCCCTATTTTTATTTAATCAATACCCTCCCTTCGCTGGTCGCTAGTGTGTGAGTGTTTGTTGTGTGTCTTTTGGGGCCTGTGTGTGTGTGTAGTTGTTTTTCTTTCTTTTTAAAAAAAAAAAAAAAAGGGAATGGCTGAGGCCCCAAAAGCCATATTTTCTAAATGTACCGAGTGTGGCCATAAGCTCTCCCCGGCTGATGGCCACACTCGGTGCGTTCGGTGCCTTGGGGTTGAACACCTCACCTCGGGCTGTACTATCTGTGCAGCGTTCAACCCCAGGGCACTGAAAGAATGGAGGTCGAAGCTGGTCCTGGCAGGACTTCTACCCCCGGATTCAGCTTCGGCCTCCCCTACCTCTGCTACTCCCATGGCTCCATCACGGCCTGTGGTGGTTGCCACTCCTACCCCCCTGCCTCCGACTGGGACTCAAACTCCCGCTAAAGTGTCGGAGGACAGGGAGGCCAGGAGGGAGAAATGGAGGGAGAAGCACCACAAGCGGCGGGCCGAGACCTCCGTTTCGGCCCCGCCAGCTAAGCGGGCTTCTCCCTCCATTGCTTTTAGGTCTCCTCCTCCTCGGCTCCGATCCCCTTCTTTCTCCCCAGGGCCCGAGGAGGAGGAGACCCGATCTCCGTCGAGGTCATTGAGGCGGCATTCCAGGCCTGCCTCGGTGGCCTCTTCGAGATCAACTTTCAGTTTATCAGATGCAGACTTGGACCGGATGATGCGAAGGTTCATCCAGGCCCAGCTGCAGATGGGAGTGCTCTTGCCTCCCCCCCCTCAGGGGGGGAGCTCGACACCTTTTTTCCACCCAATTGCTCCTTTTCCGACCCGCTACCCGGGTTCGGAGCGCTCGGAGCCGAGCAGCCTTGGAGCCGGGGGTGGGTCGGCGCCGACAGTACTTGGTACTTCGGATCCGACCCTACCCTCGAGTCTGTCGGATCCGACCTCTCGGAGCCGTGGTCCGAGCTTCGGATCCGGGGGATTCAGTGTGCCTTCGGCTCCGTCCAGGTCGGAGCACACTGGTCCCTCGGATCTGACGGTCTCGGCGCTGGCTCCGATCCCTTCATCGGATCCGAGTGGGAGCCGACTTTCAGATCCATTGGAGGGTGGCTCTCCCTCGGCATTCGATGTTGTGGAGAGGGCTCTGTTGAGAGCATCCGGACCCCCGGTCCTTGCATCGACTCCTCCCTGCACTCCCTCTCTGCTGGGCCAGGCTTCCATCACCCAGCCAAAGGGACAGCCTGCTTCGGTGTCACAGACAGTTCCATTGGAACAAGATGTTGCTGGCGAGGCCTCCTCGGACAGTCCCCCCGAGGAAGCTCCCCGCAAGCATAAGTGCAAAAGGAGGCACGTGGACTCCCCTGAGTCCTTAACCGAGGATATGGACTTGGAGGAAGGGGAAGGCTCCCCAAGATCACCCCCTGAGGATGTCTCCTTTGGAGACATCATGGAGATGCTGAGAATCAGAGGTGGGTGGTCTGCCCCCAAGTCTTCCTCTGACGAGTCTGTGTTTCTGGAGGCATTCGAGGCAGGCCCGTCTACCTCCTGGGTGTCCCCTCCAGCCGATCCCCTGGTGGACCTTATTACCACCAGGGCATGGAAGGATCTGGACACCGTGGAGCCAGTACCGAAACGACCGGATAGGATTCTTAGCCCCCCCTCAGACCGGTCACATTGGAGTAAGGGCCCCCCTGTAGATGCCATGTTGACGGCGGCAGCCACAAAGAGGGAATTGGCTCAGGAGAGTCCCTCAGTCCATCCACCGAGCAAGGAGTCCTGTTTGATGGATCGCTTAGGGAAGCGAGTCTTTAGTTCAGCGATCTTCTCAGTAAGTTCTCTGAACTATATGGCACATGTCATCACGATGCAGCGGGATCTTATCAAAGAATATGCTGCATCCCCCCCGGAGTCCATGTCGGAGGAGGATAAACATTTGTACTCCACCCGAATGGCCACTCTGAGATCTATTTCAAACATCTCTATGCGGCTATTGTCCCACGCCACAGAGGGAGCTGCTAGGGCCAGCGGAGCAGGCCTAGTCATGAGACGTCAGGCTTGGCTCCGTCATTGCGACTTTACGGAGCCCTTTAAAGTGTCCTTCGCGAACTCCCCCTTTGATGGTTCTGCCCTTTTTGGCAAAACAGTTCGCGAGACGCTTGTCCAGAGTGGGAAGGACGGGAAGACGTTGTCTGCCGTCGGAGTCCGCTTCTCTGCTCCCCAGCTTTGCAAGGAACCAAAAGGGTCATAAGAAGATGTGGTTCCGGAAATCACAACATTCCCAACCAGTTCCGGACAACCAGTCCTAACGTGGCAGAGGTGGACAGGGAGGACGTTGCCCCAGGGTCAGAGGGGCTCCGAGAAATTTCGGGTCCAGAGAACCTTTCTCTGAGCGGCCCGCGCAGCAGCCCTGAGGGGTTGCCCGGCTGCTCCACTCTGGAGGCAGTCGGGGGGCGTTTTTCGAAACATCTAGCAGCATGGGAGTCCATCACAACAGACCGCTGGGTGCTTCGCATCATATCCAGAGGGTACAAAATACCAATTATCCATGTCCCCCAATCCAAGAACCTCCCCGATGTACCACCTGATCACAGGGAGGCCGCAGCCGCAGAAATACAGCAGCTGCTAAGAAAAAGAGCCATCCAGCCTGTCCCCCAAGACCAGCTTGGATTAGGGTTCTACTCCAGGTTCTTTTTGGTGCCAAAAAAGACGGGGGACCTGAGACCCATCCTAGACCTTTCCCGCTTGAACCTGTCAGTAACCAAAGAAAAATTCCGAATGGTCACTCTTCAATCTATCCTCCCCCTTTTGAGGGAGAACGATTGGATGTGCTCTGTAGACCTCAAGGATGCGTATTACCACATCTTAATGGACAAACGATCCAGGAGGTTCCTTCGCTTCCGGCTGGGAGCCAGTCACTACCAGTTCAGGGTCCTTCCCTTTGGCCTCACCACAGCCCCCAGGGTGTTCACCAAAGTGTTAGCAGTGATTGCGGCCCACCTGAGACTCCAGGGAATTCAGGTCTTTCCGTACCTGGACTACTGGCTCCTGAACGCACCAACAAGGCATCTACTTTGCTCGGCCAGAGACTTCTTTCTCCATCTAGCCCCACAACTAGGCATTACTATCAATGTCGGCAAATCTCTACTGGCTCCAACACAGATCATAGAATTCATAGGAGCCAGAATAAACACCAGAGATTTGCGAGCCTTCCTAACTGCCGAGAGAATCAGAAATCTACAACTTCATGTGCGGGCTATCCTTCATTCAGGAGCTTCACCAGCGGAATTGATCCTGAGGGCACTAGGCTCCATGGCAGCAGCGATTACACTCCTTCCATGCGCCTGTTTGAACATGCGAGTCCTGCAATGGACTCTGTTAGTGCAATGGTCCTTCCTATCCCTTCCTCTCCACCATCCCATTGCTATCAGCAAGGCTTGCAGAAGGGCGCTACTATGGTGGCTCCAAGCATCGAACTTCCATACGGGCCGTCCCTTCTGCACCTCTCCCCCTATCACTGTGACCACGGACGCTTCCCGCCTCGGGTGGGGGGGGGCATTACTCAGGCAGGACAGTTCAAGGCACGTGGAACGATACAGAGACCTCCCTGCATATCAACGTCCTGGAGATGAGAGCGGTGCTGTTGGCGTTGCAAGCACTTCAGAGCTTCCTCCCCACAGGAACGATTGCAATTCACTCGGACAACATGTCAGTGGTCTGGTATATCAACAAACAGGGGGGAACCAGATCTTATCCTCTTCGCCGCGAAGCCATGAGAGTGTGGGAATGGGCGATCTCCACCAACCGCTTTCTGATTGCAACGCACATTCTGGGGAGGACCAACATCCTAGCGGACAAGCTCAGCCGCACCCTTCTTACCCCTTACGAGTGGTCTCTCAATCCTCTAGTAGCGAAGCAGATATTCGCAACATGGGGGCAACCCTGCTGCGATCTTTTTGCATCTCCCTCAAATGCCAAATGCGACAATTTCTTCGCTCTAATCCCCCCATCAGGGGAATCTCCAAGAGACGCTCTGGTGCATGCTTGGCCACCCGGTCTACTCTATGCCTATCCTCCTCTACCAATGATGATACAACTCTTACAGAAAGCCTCGCGGTTGGGGAGCAAAATGATTCTCATTGCCCCATTCTGGCCTCGACAGATTTGGTTCCCTTACTTGTGGTCTCACCTTGTGAATCACCCTTGGATTCTAGATCCCATTCCGGATCTCATCTCCCATCCATTGGACTTGCCAACTCCAAACCTGGACAATCTGAAACTGACAGCTTGGTTGCTCCAGTTCCACTCCTAGTTAGGACTCCCGGTATCTCTTCACCAGTCAAAGCCATCCTCGTGGCGGCACATAAGCCCTCCACCAGGAAAGTGTATCACAGCAAATGGAAACGTTTTTCCATCTGGGCGGAGCGATCTAGATCCCTTTACGGCTCCTCTTCCATCCATTTTAGATTTCCTAACTGAACTCTTTCAAGAAGGCGCTAGTTGTTCAACTGTCAAAGTGCAATTGGCAGCCGTTTCTCATTATCATGTGGGACATGATACAGGACCCTTGATGTCAGCCAAATTGTGTAAAACCTTTCTCAAGGGTACCTTTTTACTTAGACCTCCTGTAAAAGAAGCCGTACCCCCATGGGATCTTACTTTAGTTCTTCAAGCCTTAACTGCTCCACCCTTTGAACCCGCTGCTTCAGTGGATCTCAAATTCTTGTCATGGAAAACAGCATTCCTTGTAGCCATTACTTCAGCGAAAAGAGTGTCGGAACTTCAGGCTCTTTCTGTGAAGCCTCCATATCTGATTTTTCACCCTGATAGAGTGTACCTCAGGATCAATCCCTCCTTTCATCCCAAGGTAGCATCAGAAACCAACATAAACCAATCCATAAATTTACCGGTTTTCTTCCCTAAATATCAAAATAAGGGTGAATACAAGCTGCACTCATTGGATGTTCATAGGCAGCTTCATTTTTATACTCATAGGACGGCTGGCCATAGACAATCCGACCAGCTGTTCGTTTCCTTTGCCAAATTTAACTTGGGGAAAGCTATCTCTAAAGTATCTTTATCTCGCTGGATTTCCCAATGTATAATACTAGCTCATCAAGCCTCGGGTAGACCCGCACCTGAAGAAGTTCGTGCTCATTCCACTCGCTCCATTTCTACTTCTGCGGCTTTCAAGTCTAGAGTTCCTTTGGATGATATTTGTTCTGCAGCCACTTGGGCTTCATCTCATACCTTTATCAACCACTACAAGCTAGACCTGCTTTCTAGAGGGAGAGCATCCTTTGGCTCTGCGGTGCTTCGTAATATCCTTCCATGATGGCCACCCAGGGTACAGGTAGCTGGGGACTTTGTCCCACAGGTTGCTGACAAATGAACAATCCTACTTCAGATTTAGAAGTTATGTACTCACCATAACGTTCCATCTGAGTAGGTAGTTCATTTGTCTGCAACCATCCCCCCCTCCTTCCCCTTGACCTTCTTTGGATCTATTAGTTTTTGTTTTTTTTAGATATCCTTGATGGATATATATGGAGAGGCAAACTCGATCTGAGGTCATGGAGGGTTAGCAGGGGTTATGGGTGAAGGGAGGAGCTAGGAGCTCGGATCCATTAGCTTGAAACAAGTTGCCGGCTCGGATCCGATATCGGATCCGTAACCCACAGGTTGCAGACAAATGAACTACCTACTCAGATGGAACGTTATGGTGAGTACATAACTTCTAATTCATTACATTGAGGGTGAACCTTGGCTGATTATTTCCAAAGGGCTGATTAAGATTCCTCAGATTTTGGTAAGGGAAGAAATTCCAGTTAGAATTATCTAATGTTGCAAAGGGTCTGAACCACAGTGTCTCTTTCGGGCAGATGTGCCACTCAAGAATAAACAAAAAAATTAACACATTACCCCTGTTGTTAAAGATCCACAACATGAATGACAGGATTTTACTCAGGGTCTATTTAATGCTTTACTGACCTTCAAGCCTCCCCAATGGGTGTCTTGTTCCTGCTCCTCCTTGGTCTTCTCCCCTGTTAAGAAGCTAAGGGAATTGGATTCCTCAGATGAGGACTTGAACTCTAGGGAGGAATCCCTAGCTTACTTCTCTCAAATTCCTTCCCCTGTAGACTATGCTTCTGAGAAAGATACTTCTTTGAACCTAGACTCCCCCTTGGTAGAATGGTCCTTTGGGCATGCTATTGCTTGTATGATGGAGTACATCAAATAGGATTGCTCCCAGGTCTCTGTCATTAAAAAAAAAAAAAAAGATGATATGAACTTTTACAGATGGAGTCTCCTAAGCTCTCTGCCATTTTTGACACCTTTTCTGCTGCCTCTCTAGCTCCTGACTCTCAACCCCCAGTTTCTAAGAAAGGTGACAGCTTCTACAGGGTTCCTGAGGATTGCATATTTTTGTATAAGTGCCCTTCTGCTGATCCTTCAGTCATTTTAGTTTCCTGTTACAAGCCTTACAAGCTTTTGCCATCTACTAAGCTCCTTCCCTCAGATAAGGAGAGTCGAGCTATGGAAAGGTTAGGTAAAAAGTATATGCTACTGCCACTTTGTCTTTTAAGGCTATTAATTACCAAACCAACATAACCAGGTATGTTTTCACCCATGGGTGGTAGCTTCGGTGGTCTCTGACCTTCCTGATTCTGATGCGAAGACTTCAGCGCTTTCCCTTCTTGGATCCACTTCACAGGTCATCCATCATTCCATAAAATGCTGATGCCTCTTCTAGGACTGCTAACTTTGAGTTCTGTGATGAGTTGTTATTCTTGGCTATGTCTGCAGGCTTTACCTGATGATATTAAAGCCATATTTTCGGATGCCCCTTGGAATAATTAATAATTCTTTGGCCTCTCAGTTTGAATTCAAGCAGTTTCTTAAAGGTGTCCTTCATATCAGGCCTCCCAGAAAACCTATCTTGCCTTCTTGGGACCTCAGTTTTGTACATTAAAAATTGACTCTGGCTCCTTTTGAACCTGCTAATTCAGTTTACTTTTGTAACATTGTGCTTGGAAGACTGTTCTTACTGTTAGCTCTCCCTTCTGCCAAGAGAGTATCTGAGCTTCAGGCTCTTGTGGCCATTTCTCCTTTTTTACTTTTTCACAGAGACATAATTCTCCTTTTATGCCAAACATGGTTAATGAGTTGTCCCTTAATCAAGCTGTTCACTTTCCTTCCCTTTTTCCTTCTCCACAGTCTGCTAGTGAGAAGGTTCTTCACACCCTGGACCTACATACACAGCTCTGGCATTATTTGGATAAAAATAGGGCAATTCTTAAGTCTGAGCAGCATTTTGTTTCTTTTCATCCCAGGACTTTTGGTTTGGCTGTTTCCAAGCAAACCATCTTATCCTGGATTTCTAAGACCATTTCTTTTTGTTATTCCTTTCATGGCAAATGTCTTTCTTCCTCTGTAAAGGTGCATTCTACTAGGGTGGTTGCCTTCTCTCGTGCCTTTTTCAAGGGTTTGGACACCAATAAGGCTGCTACTTGGTCCCCTGTTCATACTTTCACTGAACATTATAAATTGGATTTTGTTTCCAAGGCCAGGGCAGGTTTTGCTATTTTTCATAGGTTTGTTGGGGGCTCTTCTTTCTCCCAGATTTCTTCTTAGTTTTTGTACACTCCCTTATGTAAAGAATACTGCAACAGTGGTATGGAAGGACATCATGCAATTGTGTAAAATCTTACTGTAACTGTAGATATCCTTCTCTTCCCTGTTGCAGTATTCTATCCATCGCTGCTTCCCCCTCTTTCTTAGCTCTTTTCCCTGTGCATTTGTTGCCCTTTGCTTCTTTTTTTCCTTCTGTCCTTTGTCCTTCTGAATGTACATGTTCTCCTTTGTCCCTGAGGATATTCTCTTCCTCCTGGGACAAATCAGTGTTTGCGTTCGTACGTCACCTTTATGCCCTATGCCTTGCCTGGGGAGCATGCATGTGACGTTCCATACCTATAAAGGCTTTGATATACTGGCCAGGCGTTGGGCTATCTTTGGCAGGAGATCCCTTATGTAAAGAAATCTACAACAGTGAAAAGAAGGACATCTACTGTTATGGTATGATTTTATATAACTGTACTTTCCATTCTGGAATAGTTTGCCAAATAGTTTTAAGAACTCTGGTAATACTGACACATACTGAGACAGGAAATATTTATTAAAAGTCAGACCTTTCAAAATCATCACCGCCTTGTCTGGAAAGCTGTATATATATATATATATATATATATATATATATATATATATATTATATATATATCTGTGTGACTTGAATCAAACCTAATTTTTCTGGCAAACCAATAAATTATTTTATATGCCAATAATAATACAAGAAGTATGTTTGTTTTAGTCCAGTTGCTTTCTTTCTCTTAAAGCTGGTGTACACGAGGGGTATATTTTTTGTAGCATCTGTTTAATTTAAACTTCATCTCTGAAGTTTTTGTTTTGTCTTTTAGCATTATAACACCTGTAGTATCAGAATGCTGTCTTATTTCCATCTGGTACAACAAGATGAGCTAAACAGGTCACAGACTATATTTAGAACAACTAATATTGACTGTTTTGTTCAGTAAGAAAACTGTTACATTTGTTTCCCTACATGTGAGATAGGTTGGTGTCACTTTGTAAGATGATATGATTTTATATACTATATATGTGTGTGTGTGTGTGTGTGTGTGTGTGTGTGTGTATATACATGCATTCACATATATACAGTTGTACAATGATAGCTCATCACTATTTAGAAACGTGCCCACTGATTGGTCAGACCAACCAGCGCACCTTTTATAAATCAAGCATATCGTAATAGAAAAATGTGTGGTCACTGAAGTACCATTTAGCAGCCAGACTTTCTTCTGCTAGTATATGCTATGGAGGCATAAGTCTCAACTTTCCAGATTTTGACAGAATGTCGAGTTTTGCTTCATATTTTTGGTCTGTTCCTCATAAAATTAGTGGTTTTCTGACAAATCACTGGAGTGAAGTCACTAAATAATGACACTCATTTCAGTTTCAGACTTCATATGCTTCACACAATGCACAATAATACAAATCTTGTTATTGTAGCCCCTTTCTAAATTTATAAGATCTACATTTACAATTGATCCCTATTTTGGGGCTTTTCTCCCGTATTATTTAAGGCTTTGCCCACGGTTCTTGTGCTAAGAGGTTGAGAGGTACATATGGAGGACAGAGCAAATAGAAAGAAAATCGGGTACGTTTTGCAAAACTAAAGAAACGTATCTGATCTTCCTTCTATTTCTGCCATGTCTACCTCATACCTCTAAACTGTCTGGGTTTTATAATTTAAAAAAAAAAAAAAAAAAGACAACTGAGATCTTCCTTTCTCCATTGCTTGTTTTCAGCAGCACTGATGTACTGTGGAAGCATGGGAGTACAAGTCCCATATGCATGCATAGTGTGTAACAAATGCGAAACAGTGAGGTTACAACTTGGAGAAACACTACTCCGCTATTATTCAAAGATGTTATTTAAGAAAGTAAGCAATTCCTTTCTTAAATAATGTTATTGTATAATAGCAGTAACCGACTTGTGTGTGTGTGTGTGTGTGTGTGTGTGTGTGTGTGTGTGTGTGTGTGTGTGTGTGTGTGTGTGTGTGTGTGTGAATGAATATATGAGGATTTACCCCGGTTGGCTTTGCTTAATCACTTGGGTTTTGTCCTCGTGATCCAACCATGGGTAAATCCTCAATATACCAAACACATACACCCGCACGTGCGAATGTGCACGGACCAAACCAACCCAGGCAGTAAATAAAACTCAAAAAAGGTCCAGCACAATGGGTAAAGAACTTGAACCTATTTATTTAAGTAGCATGAAAAACAAAAAGCAAACCGGTTTCGGCATCAGCCTTCCTCAGTGCATTAACACAAATAAAAATACCCAGTCCTTAAATACATGACATCATTAGCATTCACAAAAATTATTTGTTGGATATACCATTATGACAATTCATTCATACCACGTTTAAAAAAAACCCTAGCCTGATAATCCAACCTGATTCCTTATTGTTTAGTATAGTGTGCCAACCAATTTTAGAAAAATTAGAACCCTGGACCCTATTGATCACAGTAAATGTAAATCTAGCTGTCTTGTGGGCCAAGATGTGCTTGAACAAAGCATTAGTAGCTCTTCTGTTCCTGATCTCACTGAGGTGTTTGGAAATTCAAAGCCTCCGTGTTCTAGACATTTGTCTAACATAAAATGCCGAACAGGAACAGGTAGCCAAATAAACAATCCATTCACTGCTGCAATTTCCAAAACATAAAATATCGTAGACCTTGGGGTGTTAGAACTGGTGAATGTTTTAGTTTTAAATATGTGCAGACATGCGGAACAATGTCCACAAGGAACACATCCCTTAACCCTATTTCCAAATATAGTAGACTGTTGAAGTGTGGGCGGAACCTTACGTTTATAATGACTAAACCGGGAACCTAATGTAGGCCCCCTGCGGAAAGAAAATGAACAAGTGGAAGAAAGAATATCATTAAGCTTGCTATTGGCCTTTAAGATATCCCAGTGTTGATTAATAACCCGCTTAAACGTCTGGAAATTCCTGCCAAAGGTGGTCACTAATCGTATGGGCTGTTCATCCCTGTCGACATCAGACTTTTTATATTGTAACAGATCCACTCTGGATTGTTGTCTAACCTGATCCCTAGCCTGATAGATGTTATCATTGTATCCCCTCTGGATAAACCGGTTATGCATATCCTGTGTGGAGCAAATGTGCCACATCCTCAAAAATTGTGACTTGGGTATATTGCGGATGATGTGGGGGGGGGGGGGATGGGGGGTGATAACTACCAGCATGTAGTAATGTATTGTACTGAGGGTATTTTCGAAAGACCTCAGTTTTTAGAGTGTGATCAGGATTCCTAATAACCACCACATCTAAGAAAGTGATGGATTCTTTGTTGGAATTCAAAGTGAATTGTATACCCCATTTGCTCTGGTTGAGGTATTCAACAAATTCCTGTAGAAAAACCAAGTCCCCCCTCCACACCATCCAGCAATCATCCAAGTAGGGCAGCCAGATGTCAATTTCTCCCAGAAATAGATTATGTGAATCATCATAAATGAGCTGATGTTCAATATAGCCCATGAACAGATCTGCATAAATGGTGGCAAAAGATGCCCCCATAGCCGTACCCTTAACTTGCCAAAAACATTTAACAAAAAAGTGAAATACATTTTTGGTCAATATGTGTTCAGTTAAACATAGCAAAAATGTATTGAATCCAGTTGTATAAATATTAGCTTGATCCAACCAAAACTGCAACGCCTCAAGCCCAGAACAGTGTGGAATACTGGTATATAATCCAAAGTGCACATTAGCCATTCAGGCTCTAATTGCAGGTTATCGATGATTTGTAGAAAATTGGTAGTGTCCTGAATTCTAGCACGAGCAAGGGGCAACAGGGGCTGTAAATATTTCGTCAGGCCAACAGAGGTTTAGTCAATGATACACGTCCAGAGACTATAGGTCTACCTGGGGGATTGGACAAATTCTTGTGAATTTTGGAAAGATAAAGTAATACATCAAAATAATCTTGGAATAAATGCCTAAAGATATACCAGAGATTTGTGGATGATATTTATATTTTATGGGAAGGTGATGTCATGGAGCTCAACAATTTCCATAGATATTTAGAGAATAGCACCAACTTTTTGGAGTTTACTATTCTGAGTAATGAAAGTCAAATGGACTTTTTGGATGTGAGAATACTACAAGATGAAGAAGGGAACATAGAAACCAGCCTATTTAAAAAAGAATGTTGGAAGAACAATATGCTACCAAGGAACAACATGCATCCAAAATATACATAGAGAAATGTTATGAGAGGTCAATTCCTTAGAACATCTAGGATACATTCGAATGATGTAACCTTTGACAGAGCTATGAATGATATGTCTGAACACTTGGAGGCGAGAGGATACAGAGAGGAAGAGATAGTGAGAGTGAGACACAATGTGCTGTTAGAAAGGGAAACGAGAAGTAAGCCATACCTGCAAGGAAAACAAGAAGGTGCACCTTCAAGAAACAATAGGAATGAGCAAAGAGAAGTTAAAATGATTCTCACACATACAACAGATACTGAGGGGATATGTAACATTATTCGAAGGAACTGGAAGATACTATTGTCAAGTGAAGAATGCAAAGAAGTGATTGGAGAGGTACCTAAGTTTGGTTACAGGAATGCAAGTAATCTGAAAAATAGGTTATGCAAAGAAGACTACTTAGTACCACGTGTCAACTCTGATAGAAGAGGGACATTTCCATGTAAAAGGTGTACTATGTGCAGGTATATATGCACAGAGAACAGTTTTGAGCATCCCATTACCAAAAAGAAATACACCTGTAGTCTCTATGCTGATTGTAACACAAACAATATAGTATATCTGGCCACATGTTCATTGTGTTACCACTTCTATGTTGGAAAGACAGTAAGACAATTTAAGGAGAGACTATCCAAGCATATAAGTGACATGAGACTCAAAGATTGTAAGAATCCTCTTGCCAAACATGTCAGGGACAATGAAGAACATAATTTCAAGTTCAGAGTGCTTAGAATTGTTCTAACCTCGGAAAGGGGAGGTGACAACAACAGCAGACTGGAGCAGGAAGAAATGTATTGGATTGGAAGACTACAAGCTCATAGAAGACCGGGACTGAACACTACATTTCCCATGAAACCAGCGCTCAAGAGGCATGGTTTGAGAAGATGTGTGTGATGTGACATCACCCATCATCTAGCACTCTATTGGTAGAGAGTAATTTTTAAACAGGCACTAACTGCACAGTATACATGGATCTGATGAAGGGTCATTGAGGAGACCCGAAAGCGCTTATCCTTTGTTCTGTTTGTTTTTTATTTTTGTTTTTATTTTTAAGTTATTGTTCGATGTGAATAAATATTTGATGGTTTTAATGAATTCAGTTGTCGTCTATGGTAATGAAAGTGAACTACACTTGCCGATATTCAAGTAGAGCTGATTATATACGTTGTGCTTGGGAAGACAATACATTTGAAATATTTATCTTATGGCTGCTCAACCGAGTGTGGCCTTGGTCTCAGTGCTGCTTGTTGTGTGTGTGTATATATATATATATATATATATATATATATATATATATATATATATATATATATATATATATATATATATATATATATACACACACACACACACACATATACATACACAAATAAGGTCAAATGTTTTTTAAACTGTTTTTAACCAAGTATACTACCTTTTCCACTGCCAAGATTAACACTTTGCTGATGCACCTGATGGCATGTTTACGTGCAGTAACTGTGTAGTTTGTCAGTACATCTTCACTGGTTCCTCTTATTTATTTGCATACTGTAATTACACTATTAACTTTTCCAGTCACTATACATGCCACAGCATATTAGTAGTATATGCAGCTGTTTGTGTTTCTTGCTCAACTTTCTATATAGGAAAAACTAGCCGCAGATTATCAGGCATAGTTAAAGAGCACTGTGCGGCTATTAGAGCTCATGATGTTGGCAATGCTTTAGGCAAACACAGCGGACTATGCCCTAACTTTGTAAAATTTCAGTATTTTTTGTGATTGAACAGGTGCATCCTTTCATAGGTGATTACAATACCTGACTCGAAGTAATGAGCTACATTAGCAGCTTCTGTTTGGGGCAGTCTCTCCACCTGGTATCAATGACAACCTTAATTTAAAATGTGCATTACGGTGAAATGTGTAACCATTGTATTTTTTTCTTACTGTTTTTACCACATGCCTATTGGGTTTCACTACTAGTACGTTTTATGACACTGAATACCGATTGTTTTATTGGTTGACACAAGTTAATCAGTTCTGAGATGTGTTATTTAAACCATTGCATTTCTTAACTTTTGATAGTATGCTAAAGAAGATGTTCTTCGTTCCACATTGCTGCAGTCCTTACTATTGGGTAGTCCGCTGTCCAGTCGGCCCGAATACCAGAGTATAAGGCTGACGTCGGTCAGGGCGCATTAGACTGACGTCAGTACGTCAGGGTACTAATGCGCATGACCGACGCCATATCCTCAGTCTTTTTTGCCGCATGGTCCGATGCAGAAGCAGTTTTGCGAATGCAGGTTGGCGTTCTGAAATATTTCCGAAGCCGGAGTTTCAGACCGAATCAGAGTTGGCTAAGTACCCCGTTGGGGAACATTTTGGTTTTTTCTTGCCTCAGTATTTAACCGGATGTCAGAAAAAGTAAATAACTGTATTTCTTGTGGGAAACAGATACCTCATAGGGATTACCATACCTTGTGTATACCTTGTTTAGGGCCTGAGCACGACGTTGTTGGATGCCGCTCTTGTGCTAGGTTTAACAAACGCACTATTAAGAGAGGTTAGACTGTGCCAGGTTAGTGTTTGGGAAGCGTTGCAATTATAAAATGCCGCCGGATGCTCCGCGCCCGCTTCGTCAAGAAGCGCAAGGACAAAACAGCGAAGCCTAGGGTTGATGAACCGGCAGTCCCGGACGTCGGTTCTTTAGAAGGCTCAGTGGAGCCAGAGGTTTTGCCAGGAGTTTCTTTGGAGTCTCAGGCAGAGACTTTACTGTTACAGGATGTGCCTTCTCAGGAGGTAGGCCAGGCTGAGGGGCTTCTCAGGTAACTGTTCTTCCCTCTCTTCCCAAGGTAGTTAGAGCCTCTCCTTCTGTTGCCAAAACTTCTTTGAGAGGTAGGCCAAGTTCAGCTTCAGTGGGGGCTTCTCCTAGCATTTCAGGTTCTGTGCCTAAGAAACATATGCTTAAAATGGCAGAAGATTTGATTACTATGATTAGAGGTTCTATGCCCCTCCTGATAAGAGGCCTAGGGTGGAACCGGAGTTTGATAGTTTTGAACAGTGTTCAGAGGCTTCTGAGTCTTCTGCGGAAGATCTGCAGGAGTATCCTCCTTATTCTGATTCTGATGTGGATGATTCCACTCCTACAGCTTCTCCTCCTGAGGATTTCTCATTTTCAGAGACTCTGCATTCCATGAGGGAGCACTTTAAATGGGAAGGCCAGGATTACTCTGATTACAGGAAAAGGCTTAGGGAATTCTTGTTTTTGCCCCAGCATAGGCCCTTAGCTATACCTCCTGTGTTGAATGTGGTGGAAGATGTTTTTGCAGAGGCTTCCCTGAACCCTGATTCTTTGCCTCCTGCTCCTGTTAAACCTGATAGGTACTATAGGGTGCCTGAAGCTCATAAGTATCTTTTCAAGAGTCCTAGGGCAGACCCGGAAACTGTTTCTCAGGGACCTAAAGGTGTTAAGGCCTCTGTGGTTAAAAACCCTGTTCCCACTGATAAAGAGGCAAGTGCTTTGGATAGATGGGGAAAGAAAGTGTATACTTCTTCCACTTTAGCCATGAGGGCGTTGAATTGTCAGTTTCACATGCTTAAATATCAAAATTATCTCCTTTCACGATTGAAATCTAAGGTGGATGCTTTGGCGGAAGGTATTGAGTGTAAAGAGTTGCTGGATTTAGTTCATGTGTCTGAACAAGTGAGTAAGCATTCTTTGCAATGTGGTTTTGATGCTGTACAGGCCTCCTCGAGGGTGGCTGCCACTAGTTCTGTTCTTCGCAGGCATGCCTGGTTGAGGGATCAGAATTTAGCTGAGCATGTTAAGACAAGGATTTTGGATGCTCCTTTACAGTCGGATGTGTTGTTTGGTTCGCCTGTGGAAGCAGTTTTAAAGAAAATGGAGGACAAAGCTAAGTCTATGCAAACTGTTAAAGATTTTTTGCAGGTGCAGCCACTGAAGTTTAGTAGAAATTGGCCTACTAAGGGATGGACGTATCCTGCTTAAAATTCCCAGTCTAGGGGTAGGTCTAGACGTGGTAGGGGCAGAGCTCAAGGTTCTTTTAGGCCTAGAACAGGGAGTTCACCTGCTCAGACTTCTGGTGAGGGCAGGGGTCAGTCCTTTCGTAAACAGACCCAATGACCTGCCTTTTCAGCTGCCAGTAGATTCTCGTCTGGCAGCTCCTTTGGGAGGAAGACTGTCTCTTTTCAAGGAAAATTGGGATTTAATTACTCAAGACAGATGGGTGTTGGATATCATTCACCACGGTTACAGGTTTTATTTCCATACATTTCCCCCTTTCAAAGGCATGCCAGACGTTCCTCCTCCACAAAGAAAAGAGGCTCACAAGCAAATTTCTCAGTTACTCCAAATAGGGGCCATTCAGCCAGTCCCTGTATCAGAAAGGGGCCTAGGATTTTATTCTCGCCTGTTCCTAGTACCAAAGAAGGGGAACACGTGGAGACCAATTTTGGATTTATCTATCCTCAACACTTATCTGGACATTCCCAAGTTCAAGATGTTGACGTTACAACAGCTTTTACCTCTGCTGGGCAAAGATCACTGGATGGTAACTTTAGATCTCAAGGAAGCTTACCTTCATGTGCCTATAAGACTAAGTTGCAGGAAGTATCTGCGTTTTCGAGCTGGAAATTCTCATTATCAGTTCTCTGCATTGCCCTTTGGCTTGTCTACTGCCCAGAGTATTCACAAAGGTTCTGGCTCCAGTGATAGCTTACTTCAGGCTAAAAGGAATTCAAATCTATCCTTACTTGGACGACTGCCTGATTCTGGCTCAAGAAAAGGAAGACCTTCTACAGCATCTGGAATATGTTATAGCAGTGCTAAGATGCCTAGGGTATTCTGTGAACGAAATAAAGTCCAGTCTAGTACCCTCTCAAGACATGTGCTTTCTGGGTGTGAGACTGAATACAGCAGCCCAGATGGCCTTTTTAACCCCGGACAAACAAAAGAGTCTATCACTTTACTTCCATCAACTATC